>NW_027519543.1:32500-38234 GCF_043159265.1 Tasmannia lanceolata
CACCGCTGCTCAATACCTTAGTAGATCGACTCTATTACATAAGTTGATTCCTAACTTTTATCTCATATCATGACATAAGTAAGCAGTTCTTATTGTATCGGCCCCAAAACCTCGCTAATTGATCTTTACGGTGCTTCCTCTATCAATTAGATCCTTTCTTTATCCATAGAATCTAATATATAGGCCGTACCTATTTCTTCATATTTGGCTCCTATGAAGTCTCTTTCTTTGCTACAGCTGATAAAACTCGTTGCTTTGAATGATGCATATGTAGAAAGCCTATTTTTTTCTAGTATTTACTAGGAGGTTTGATCTTTCTTTCCTTCTTTCTATAGTGGAGATAGTCGCACGTAATGACAGATGACGGCCATATTATTAAAAGCTTGTGGTAAGAATGGGTTTCGTTCGAGTGCCCGGAAATAATATTCCAAAGCCTTCGTATGTTCTCCGTTGCTTGTGTGGATAAGGCCTATGTTATAGAGTATATAACTTCGATCATAGGGATCAATTTCTAGTCGCATAGCTTCATAATAATTTTGTAAAGCTTCCGCATAATTTCCTTCGGATTGAGCTGACATCCGTTACGGTCGTTCATTCTATTCAAAGAATCTCCGTTCCAGAAACGTACGTGAGACTTTCATCTCATACGGCTCCTCCCTTCTGTGCATAGTAATAAGGGGAATAATCCATGGAATCAAAAAAGATTGAAATATTCTCATTATGAACTGACAGGGGCTGGTGTTTTTACAAGAAATCTCTAGCCAGCCTTCCTGCAAGAGGTCTATATTTTCTTAACACCAACCATGTTGGTGCTAGATAGAAATGGTAACTCCAACAATTTCTTTGTCCTCAACGCCCCCTATTTCCAGGAATTAGTCACTTCAACGATCTTCGATGGTTATACGGGTATCCAAAGTACGAACGAGATGGATGTTTGTTGTCCCAACCATTCTTGTTAGTCCCGATCCCGATAAGGAAAAGGGGTAATTTATAACAAAGTTTTCGCGTTGTTGATTCCTAGGTGTAGTGCTTCTTCCTCTATGCCGCCTATTGGTCTGGTCCTAGTGGAGTCGGATTGACCTACAATACAGAACCTGTAGGTGTAACCTTTCGCTCAATACTCAAATCAACAATTGAAGCATCTGAGGCTGCATCAATCGGGGATACACGACAGAAGGAATTGTTCTATCTCTAAATTTCACCTTCACCGAGCATAGGTTTATTTCAAAAATCTTTTTTCTTTGTATTACGAATCATGTCTCTTTCTCGTAAGACTGAGGTCGGTAAATCATAAATAATAAATAAATAATAATAAAAAAAAATCAAATCGCACCATCTCTGTAATAGGTAAATGCCTCTTTTTCTCCTGAGGTTGTCGGAATTATTCGTAATAAGATATTGGCTACAATTGAAGAGGTCTTATCAATAAAATTTCCATTTATCCGAGATCTAGGCATGGTTAACAATCCATTCCATAATTCTTCTCATTACCCCTAGAGGGAAAATGATCCCACAAACAAAGGAATTGTATAGTACGAAATCACATAAAAACAAACGGACTCATTCTAAAAAAAAAGGTGTCGACCTTCCACTCAAATTGTCCCTTTGGGGCAGGGATGGATAGGAAATATTTGAATCCGATTGTATTTCATTTAAATTAAGTATTAAGTATAAATATTAAGTAGTATACCAATGAACGGAACTATTCCTATTTTATCGAAGCTCAGGAATCAAGGAAGTTTTTCCTACAGATTCTGATGACTCTAGAAGTTTTGATTTGATTATGATCCAAAGAAAAAAAAAATCAAATCAAATAATAGAATCATTCCATGATGAAAATAGAATAAGAATAACCATCCATTTTTTGTGCATAGTGTGTATACACCACGCAATCGAAATATCAAAAAAATCCATGGGACGATTCATGAATTTGTAATAGATTGTGGGGTAGCTCATGAGAGGAATTGTTGTTGAGAAATCTGAAACTAGAAAGGAATTTTGGAATTCCTATGGAACCATAATAGTCTAAATGTAACCATAGTATAAAATAGGGTCAGTTGACTTGTTCCAATTCATTGGTTTAATCCAGTATAAATCTAAGAATAAGACGGGATCGTCTTCTTGACAAACATGAATAGATAGATTCTATCTATTTTTTTTTAATCTTTTTAATAAGATAAGAAAAAGATAAGAAAAAAAATGTTTTTTTATCCCTCGATCCTCGAGGGAAGATCTTTCTTTAATGAAAAGTTTTCTATTTTCTATTTAGAATTGATTGGTCATACCTGTATTGCAATAATACAATAATATGAATGACTCGCTATTCACTCGGTTTCTGGGTCATAATCATAAGATTATGTAGGAGAGATGGCCGAGTGGTTCAAGGCGTAGCATTGGAACTGCTATGTAGGCTTTTGTTTACCGAGGGTTCGAATCCCTCTCTCTCCGTACCTTCACCTAATTCACCAACGGTACCGACTACAATGTATCAAATCAAATAACAATTGATACGAGTATTCCAATCGTACTTTATTTGATATAGATTCTCTATTCCTAATTGCTGTGGTATGGAAAATACCGGAACGGAAAGAATGGACAAGGAATAAAAATCTCACCGCTGATCCATTTGTAATACGTGAATGGGAGAAAAATCCGGATCAAACCTCTTAGATCTATTTACTTCGGCGAAAGAAAAAAAAGGGGCTTGTCCAAAGCTTTGTTATTTTAGTTAGGTTCAAGTCTGACGGGAATAATATTCTACGACTAGCAACTCATTGATTTTCAAACCGATCCACTTAATATCTATTATTTGATTTACTAATCCTTTATATTGGGATGAATAAAGACTCAAATGTTTTGCCAACTCCTCGTGGGGGGATGAATCCATATAATTTTGAATCAGAGCTCTGGATCTTTGTTCATCCCTCATAGTAATAATATCTTGGGGTTTGCAGCGATAACTTGGGATATCTACTATACGGCCATTAACTAAAATATGTCTATGATTAACTAATTGCCTGGCTCCCGGAATGGTCGAAGCCATACCCAATCGAAAAAGGATGTTATCCAAACGCATCTCAAGTAGTTGTAGTAAAACCTGACCTGTTGACCCTTTGGCTTTCCCAGCAATACGAACATATCTAAGTAATTGTTGCTCTGTCAGACCATAATGAAAACGCAATTTTTGTTTTTCTTCTAGACGAATACGATATTGAGATCTTTTCCCGGAACGCGATTGGTTTCTAAGATCACTTCCGGATCTAGGTCTTTTCCTAGTGAGTCCCGGTAAAGCCCCTAGACGGCGTATTTTTTTGAAACGAGGCCCTCGGTAACGAGACATAAAGACTCCTTAATTTTATTGAAATTTCATTTTACAGAATAAACCTAAATTAATACTGAACTAAACGATAAACGAAGCTAAATCCACTGAAGTACTACAAAGAGGAATAAGATGAATTGTATCAATATCCGTATTATTTTGTATATTGTATATATGGGAAGTTAAGGATCCTTTTCTTGATTTGTTCTGTATAGATCAAACGGCTCCAATCCGTTTTTTATTCTTTATTCATAGTTGGAAGTTCCCGCGACATAACATAATAGATCGGTAACCCGACATTTGGAGAAAAAAAAGGGGGGGGTCTTCTCAATATTCCTTGGTCTCAAGGAAAGATGATCAATCCTGATAAAAAAAAAAAATAGAACAAATAGAGAAAGCCGACTATCGGAATCGAACCGATGACCATCGCATTACAAATGCGGTGCTCTAACCTCTGAGCTAAGCGGGCTCATATAACAGAAATAGTGCGTGAATAGGAATTCGGGAAACTATTGGGATCTTAGTTAGCTATTAGCTATTAATAATTATTAATATTAATTATTATAAATTATTATAACATATTAATTAATATTAATAATTATTAATATAATATGAATTTTGATTTTATTTTTGATTATTTTCTATTTGATTATTTATTTTTGATTATTTCATTTATTAGTAGTCACTAGCACTAGAATTTTTTTTTTCATTCAAATCAAATTTAAAAAACGCAAAATAATACTATATACATATGAAATAATTCTATATTCTATTATAGAATAGAATATAACTATTAGTTATAGCAGTTATAGCAGATTATATGAATTCTATTTCTATTAGAGTGTAGTTCCTAAGGAAAGGATAAGATAAGGATGCAATCCAGATCCTACTGAGATATTCCTTTTGTTTCATTCGGAAAGGGAGGAGATAGGACGAAAAAAAAAAAAAGAAGAATGAATATCGACCGTTCCAGTATTCCAAACTGCGCGGGAAAAATGAGAGGGGGGGGGAACATCTATATGTGGGATATATCCATCCATATTGAATTGCAGATACATCAATGATAGAATCATTTCTGATTGGACCAAATAATGGAATGGTCCTCCAATAGATATGAAAGAAGATGGGCAAGAAATAAAATAGGAGCAGACACTTTTTCGATATAGGAATCAGTATCTAATGAATTCAATGGTTCCAACATAAATGAAAGAAGGGGATGGGATCACAATGAGATCGAGATCTCATAAGGGGGATATGGCGAAATTGGTAGACGCTACGGGCTTGATTGGGTTGAGCCTTGGTATGGAAACCTACTAAGTGGTAACTTCCAAATTCAGAGAAACCCTGGAATTAAAAATGGGCAATCCTGAGCCAAATCCAGTTTTCTGAAAACAAGGGTTCAGAAAGCGAGAATCAAAAGAAGGATAGGTGCAGAGACTCAATGGAAGCTGTTCTAACGAACGGGGTTGACTACATTGGTAGAGGAATCCTTCTATCAAAACTCCAGAAAGGATGACCTTATTTAAGTACATAGACGTACTTAAATATCAAATGATTAATCACGACCCGAATCCGGATTTTTTGATTATTTATATGAAAAATTGCAGAATTCTTGCTAAATTAAATCGATTCCAAAAGGAAGAATCGAAGATTCAGTGATCAAATCATTTACTCCAGAGTCTGAAAGATCTTTTGAAGAACTGATTAATCGGACGAGAATAAAGATAGAGTCCCATTCTACATGTCAATACCGACAACAATGAAATTTATAGTAAGAGGAAAATCCGTCGACTTTTGAAATCATGAGGGTTCAAGTCCCTCTATCCCCAATAAAAAAAAAAAAGGCCTATTTTATTCCATTCCCTAACCATTTATCCTCTTTTTTCGTCAGTGGTTCAAAATGAGCTTAGCTATGTTTCTCACTCACTCTACTCTTTCACAAATGGATCCGACCAGAAATCTTTCTCTCTTATCACAAGTCTTGTGATAGATATGATCTACGTACAAATGAACATATATGGCAAGGAATCTCCATTATTGAATCATTCACAGTCCATATCATTACTCTTACACTTACAAAGTCTTCTTTTTGAAGATCCAAGAAATTCCAAGGCTGAGGTAAGATTTTCTAATGTTTTTTGAGTCCCTTTAATTGACATAGACCCAAGCCCTCTAGTAGGATGATGCGTCGGGGATGGTCGGGATAGCTCAGCTGGTAGAGCAGAGGACTGAAAATCCTCGTGTCGCCAGTTCAAATCTGGTTCCTGGCACGTGGTTAATATATCGAATAGATACTCATACAAATGAATCGATATGGATCGGGATCCATATTCTATTCGTTAATAGTCTAGATCATGATACATACTTATCCATCTAGGGATATATCTAGATCCCCCATTTTTTTTTTTGATGGGT
>NW_027519544.1:0-5000 GCF_043159265.1 Tasmannia lanceolata
AAGTAAGTGTAATAGATAGAAGATAATCTGGATCATGCCACATTACTTATTCCACTGGATCTTACGGAGCCTGTTCATGCACGACATGATTCGGGTCTGATCATAGAAAAGATTCTCCTCAAGCGAACCAGCCTATCCTCTCTCTGTAGAGGGACTTCCGCGGTGGTTGGAAGAAGACACATTTGTTTGTGAATTCCAATGTGGCAGATAAAATTATCTATCTGCACGGCCCAATCAATAGGTCAAGTCACACACTCCCATAATCCATCTTCTCTTCGGAGAATCCGCTTCAACTATTCGTATCAAATAAAGAATACAATGCTTCAGAATTAGTTGAAGGGAAATATCTAAATACCATGGATTATTCTTTTCAATAATCCATGTTTGTAGCAATGAAATACTATCGGTCCTCCCCGAAATGATATATGATCGATTACAAATATCTATAATCTATCTTCTCTATAAAGGACCTGAAATACCTTGCTTACGTATCATTGGGAAGTGCATTAACATAAATACGGAAGTAAGAAGAGGTAATACAAAAGTGTGTAAACTATAAAAACGGGTCAAAGTGGATTGACCCACACTAGCACTTCCACGTAATAACTCTACCAAAGGCGATCCTATTACAGGAATAGCGTCAGGTACGCCTGTCACGATTTTGACTGCCCAATAACCAATTTGGTCCCAAGGCAAGGAATAACCAGTCACACCAAAAGATGCAGTCAATACAGCTAGAACCACACCCGTAACCCAAGTTAATTCGCGAGGTTTTTTAAATCCACCTGTAAGATACACACGAAATACGTGCAGGATCATCATTAGGACCATCATACTTGCTGACCATCGGTGAACTGATCGGATTAACCAACCAAAGTTGGCTTCAGTCATTATGTATTGAACAGAGGCAAAGGCCTCTGTAACGGTCGGACGATAGTAAAAAGTCATAGCAAACCCTGTAGCTACTTGTACTAAAAAACAAGTAAGTGTAATCCCCCCTAGGCAATGAAATATGTTGACATGAGGAGGAACATATTTACTAGTTATATCATCCGCAATCGCCTGAATCTCGAGACGCTCCTCGAACCAATCATATACTTTATTGAGATAGGTAAACCAAGGGGACTCCCCCTCTGAGAACCGTATATGAGAATTTCATCTCGTACGGCTCAAGCGGAAACACCCAAATACTGGTTGCAACGGATATGTAATAGAAAGTTTGAAACTTCTTAGCCACTTGATTCAATCATCCCTGAAGATACGAAGGAACCCAAATCCGAAATCTCTTCTTTGTGATGATAATGCCAAAATATCAAGTTGGCTCATCTGTCTTTATGGTGATCGTTATAGGCCTCTTGAATCTTCTCTTCCCCTATTTTATTTATTTGTTATTTGATTTCTTGTTTTTGTTTGTGCGTAATGCGGATTTACTATTGTTTTGTTTCCTATTGATAGGAATTCTCTTGTTGAGACCCTATGAATCGATTGAAACCTCAGATTCATACTAGAACCACGATGATTCAATAAAGCCCCCAAGCTAAGCCCAAAGGTTCTCTGAGTAAGAACCATTTGATCATCACTTATTCAATGAATGGATGTAATGACTAAAAATCCAGAGAAACATTTGTCCTTCGGTCAAAAAAGCATGATTCTGAAGGAAGAAAAATCGTTCAATTTATGAAATACCTCTCATTTTTTGGAGTCCGGTCGCGAGGTCTGAATAGTAGGTATGAATCATAGTTCAAATATTTCTTGATTATATTCCGTGCTTCAGATACTAGAATGAATATCTGACGAGGCAGAACCATCTCGATCGAGATGACAGACCCATTCTCTGTACTATCAATAGGATCAATTATAACAAGTCACACACTCATATTCCGGAAATACCGAAACAACGGAATTCCACGGTCGAACTACCGGAATAGCCTAGAAATCTGATCCCTAAGTAATTCATTTTTGATTGAAAACTAGGACTTCATGGTTCTTATGGACCTAACTCATTGAAATTCCATCCAGTAAAACGGAAGAATTATAAATCTCCAAAATAATAGATAGGAATATCGCAAACAGAGCCATTGCGACACCCATCAAAGGAGTAGTTCCCCATCCAGGGGCTACTTTACCATATTCCGAATTCAATGGTTTCAATAAATTCCCTGTAATAGTTCGTCTTGGCCTAGATCTAGAACTACCCTCAATGGTTTGTGTAGCCATAAATCCTATTGCATTGGTTGAGATCTGTTGACTTTGTATACTATTCCGTTGTAAATAAACGATCTTCTCGTAGCGTAGATCCGTCGTGGTCTTGAAATTATCTAATAATGGAAACAGCAACCCTAGTCGCCATCTCCATATCTGGTTCACTTGTAAGCTTTACTGGGTACGCCTTATATACCGCTTTTGGGCAACCCTCTCAACAACTAAGAGATCCATTCGAGGAGCACGGGGACTAGTTGAAATAATGAACCTCCCATATTGTATTGGGAGGCTCATTACTTCAATTGAGATAATAAAAAATCATTTCATCCTTTTTGTCGGAACCTTAGGTGGTTCTCGAAAAAAGATAGCGAAAAAAATTATCCCTAGAGTCGAGACTAACAGGAATGTATAAACCAATGCTTCCATGGATTCGATCGTGGTTTACAATTATAGCTTCCACACCTGTGCATTTGGGAACATTTCCCAGATAAAGTAAAGAAAGGGCAAGAGTCAAAGAAAAGGCGATGATTAAAATCAAGATTTCTACGGTACCCTAACCTTATGTCAAATCAAAAAAAAATCAAATAGAGGCAAAAGACGCTAGAGTAATGTTGTATCAGACTACTTGTCGCCTTGTAGTTGGATCTCCAAGTTTTTGGAATGTTCCAAATTCCACTTGAGCATCCAAATCAGGGTCAATACCAGCAAAAACATCTCTGAACAAGGTTCTAGCCCCATGCCAAATGTGTCCGAAAAAGAAGAGCAAAGCAAACGTAGCATGTCCAAAAGTAAACCAACCCCTTGGACTGCTACGAAAAACACCATCGGATTTCAAAGTAGCACGATCTAATTCAAAAATTTCACCCAATTGGGCACGTCTAGCATATTTTTTCACAGTAGCAGGATCGCCATAACTGACCCCATTGAGTTCGCCACCATAGAACTCAACAGTTACACCTACTTGTTCGACACTATACTTCGATTCTGCCCTTCTAAAAGGAACATCCGCTCTCACAATTCCGTCTCCGTCTACCAAAACCACCGGAAATGTTTCAAAAAAAGTAGGCATACGACGTACAAAAAGCTCATGCCCCTCTTTATCTCTAAAGATGGGGTGTCCTAACCATCCAACAGCTATTCCATCCCCATTGTCCATTGAGCCTGCTCTGAATAATCCCCCCTTCGCCGGATTATTACCGATGTAATCATAAAAAGCTAATTTTTCGGGAATTTTAGACCAAGCTTCCGATAAACTCAGATTTTCGGCTAGCCCGGCTCCAACTCTTCGATATATTTCTTGCTGGAAGTATCCCTGATCCCACTGATAACGAGTGGGACCAAATAATTCTATGGGAGTAGTTGCTGAACCATACCACATAGTTCCAGCAACGACGAAAGCTGCAAAAAAGACAGCAGCGATACTACTAGAAAGTACAGTTTCAATATTGCCCATACGTAATCCTTTGTATAAACGTTGGGGCGGGCGGACACTAAGATGGAATAGTCCCGCCAATATCCCCAATGTCCCCGCTGCAATATGATGAGAGGCTATTCCTCCCGGAACAAAAGGATCAAAACCTTCTGCGCCCCACGCTGGATTTACAGATTGTACTTTTCCGGTTAGACCATAAGGATCGGACACCCATATTCCAGGACCATACAAGCCTGTTACATGAAATGCGCCAAACCCAAAGCAAGCCACCCCTGAGAGAAATAAATGAATTCCAAAGATCTTGGGCAAATCCAAAGAGGGTTTTCCCGTACGTTCATCACAGAATATTTCTAGGTCCCAATACACCCAATGCCAGATGGCTGCTAAGAAGCACAAGCCAGAAAACACAATATGTGCCCCAGCCACACCTTCGTAACTCCAAATACCCGGATTCGTTATAGTTCCTCCTGTGATACTCCAACCACCCCATGAATTGGTTATCCCTAAACGAGTCATGAAGGGTATAACGAACATACCTTGTCTCCACATTGGATCAAGGACGGGATCAGAGGGATCAAAAACGGCTAATTCGTATAGAGCCATCGAACCGGCCCAACCAGAAACTAGAGCTGTATGCATTATATGGACAGAAAGTAACCGACCGGGATCATTCAATACGACGGTATGAACACGATACCAAGGCAAACCCATGGAAATACCCCTTATTTTATCAAAGAAAAAATAGACACTATGTAACTTTATCACATTGGAAAAGACTGATTGATGCTATGGACCTCGCCTTTTCAGTGGATTATCTCAAAGCAAGAGTTAATATTTATTCCGTTCCATTGGTAATAATTTAACAATTCTGTTCGTAGGAACAAAGAGAAGCAGATCTATTCTATACTCGATAAGTACCAATACGCAATGGGGGGATTGATCCTATTTTTGTGAGCGAATGCATAGATACTTGTTCATCCTTCGAACGATCCATTTGTACGAATTTTCCTTTATTCAACCCGTCTTCTCCATGAACCTTCCAATCTATGGATAAAATACGATAAACGACAATATTATGAAGACAATAAACCCATTGTTACGTTTCCACATCAAAGTGAAATAGAGTACTTAATTTTTCTTTCATTTTATGCCTATTGGTGTTCCAAAAGTACCTTTTCGGAGTCCTGGAGAGGAAGATGCAGTTTGGGTTGACGTATAGTGCGACTTGTCAGACATATTGGGTCATATGGGATTTCCCCGTTCTCTCCCCCGATCGAGATATCCTCTGTTTCACCCAAGAAAGATTGATTAAACCATCAATAATTCAATTCGGAGCGTGAAGTGCAATGCAATTAGATCAATTTAT
>NW_027519544.1:12500-20000 GCF_043159265.1 Tasmannia lanceolata
AATGTGGAGGGAAGCGGGGTAAATGGCCGATACTACTGGAAGGATTCCTCTTTGGCTGATAGGTACTGTAACTGGTATTCCTGTGATTGGTTCAATAGGTATTTTCTTTTACGGTTCATACTCCGGATTGGGCTCATCCCTATAGTGATCGGATGAGAACCGGATTGTGGACATGAAAAAGTAAGAACTCAACAGGACCTTACCCCTCGAATCAGACAAAACAAAGAGGGGTAAGGTCCTGTTGAGTTCTTACTCTTCCAGCGAGACTTTGATCCATTTCATAACATAAAGGTTGGAAATTCATTCAGTCAACATAAGAAGAATATTTGATTCGTAGAAATGACAAAACGGATCCTTTGCTTCGATCCGATGTTTAAAACCACCCCATTCCTTTGTTTCTAATGATGTTTTTGAAGAATTTAATCCCTTGATTGTCATAGTATCTGTTCCTCTATAGTATGGACGGACTCTTCCGAAGCAAGAAGAAAGAAGGAATCAATCGATTTTATGGATGACACAATATGGATTTCTACAGATGAGACATTCTTCAAATCAATTCCAATTAGTATGGAAATGAACCTTACTCCATAAATAAAATTTCAAGCAAAAGACACTTAATTTAATGCCCGAGTGTGGTGAAAAAAAAAAAGTGAAAATCTTGGATTTTTGCACATATCCAAATCCTTATTGATTATCTCATCACAGCGAAAATTTGCTTTTTTTTTTTTTATAAGTTCATTGAAGAAGTTCTATTTGCTCAATGAGTGATTCCCCCCGCCCCCCCCCTTTTTTTTTGTTTGTCCACTACTGCTTATGAATCTAAAGAAAGAGGTTATAATAGTCCTGGAAAAGAAAATCGTAATCTTTAACGAACAGGATCAAGAATCATTATTATTTCCACACAGGAAAAGGGTGAAAAATTCCTTTTCTTGTGTGGAAGATTAGTAAGACGAGCAATCCCTCCTAGAATCATTTGTTACTTTCATTTATTCCTTGCCATTTATTTTCTTCCTTGCCTATTATCTAATAGAATTCGATTCTATTAGGTACAATAGAATCAAAAACTATTGATGCATTACATGGCATTTATAATCTGGGATTAAGAGGCCTGGCATAGTCACACCACTCCAATTTTTTTTTTGAAAAAAAAAAAAATGTCAAGTAGCCTTCTTCAGAATATACATATTATTACTAGGAACGGGGCACAAACAATTCCTGACATCTCGCCGAAAAACAGTATAAAGAAAAAAGCTTTTCATTATTTTTTTGATCATACATAATTGCATCGATCAACAATAGTTCGTCTCTTTTTACCAATTTGATGGATCCATGTATCTAGAAATTCATTTCGGACAATTGAACCTTCTCAAACTGTTTCTTTTTAAGAACCAAAAAGATTTGTGCCAGAATAACAGATACCAAAAAGAACAACAACCCTTGGACACGTAATGGATCTTGAAGTACTATTTCTGCATCTCCCTGACCAAATCCACCCACATTAGGATTACTCGTTAATGGTTGATCAAGCTTGATAGATTCACCCTCTGAAACAAGAAGTTCCGGTCCTGGAGGTATAATATCAATTACTTGGTGTCCATCCGATGCATCAGCTATGGTTATTTCATACCCCCCTTTTTCTTTACGTACTATTCTGCTTACTATACCCGCTCCTGTAGCATTATAGACTGTATTGTTACTCTTACCCCCATCGGGATAAATCTGGCCCCTTCCCCTGTTCCCACCTACGTATATAGGATATTTTAAGAAGTTAACGTCTTTCTTAGTAGCAGGGTCCGGAGAAAGAATGGGAAAGACGATTTCACTATATTTCTGACCAGGAACAGGACCTATCACAAGAATATTTTTTTTAGTGGGGCGATAACTCTGAAAAGACAGAGTGCCTATCTTTTCTTTCATCTCGGGAGAAATACGATCGGGGGGAGCTAATTCGAATCCATCGGGTAAAATAAGAACAGCCCCCACATTCAAAGACCCCTTTTTACCATTAGCAAGAACTTGTTTCAGTTGCATATCATAAGGGATTCTAACAACTGCTTCAAATACAGTATCAGGAAGCACAGCTTGTGGAACCTCAATATCCACGGGTTTATTAGCTAAATGGCAATTGGCACATACAATACGCCCAGTTGCTTCTCGTGGATTTTCATAACCCTGCTGCGCAAAAATAGGATATGCATTTGAAATAGATGTCCTAGTTATTACATATATCATGATCGATACGGAAATGAATCGAGTCATTTGTTCCTTTACCCAAGAAAAGGTATTTCTATTTTGCATGGTCCAATCATTGATCCCGGAAATTTCTACAATAAATTAGGTAGGTAGCTAATATAGTTAGTATAGTATAGTTCCCTATCCACGATTCTGATATTGTACTGGAATAATTGTACTGGAATATAGGAGGAATCGAATTCCCTGGACGGGTAAAAGTATAAAGAGTGGGATTATTTGATTGATATCAGCGGATCAAATGAGTTCTTCATTCATTCATTGAATGATAAATGACTACAAGTGAAGGAGATACACGATTTAAATAATGGAAGATCCAATATTTCAAAATTGTATCTAGAATGACTGGAAAGGTAGAAACAAGACCAGATATAATTTGATCGTTATGGGAAAATCCAAAATCTTTGTAGATCGAGCCAATCATTAGTTCCCAACCATAAGGCGAGTGGAATCCGATACATAAATCAGTTAATAAAAGAATAGAAAAAGCTTTTATTGTGTCACTTAAGTTATAGAGGAATTCCTGAACCCAAGAATTCAAAATGAGAAGTTCTTCATTACCCAGAATAGAATAACCGCTTAGAATAGCGAAACAGATTATATTTGCCGAGAAATCCAAAATGATATGGATATGATCTTCATTGTGCATTTTGATCAATTGTATCGTTTCTTTGTGGATTCCTATACGAAACTTTTGTATCTGTGTCTCCTGGTAGTCCTTTATCATTTCGTCCAACAGGAATAGTTCTTCTAATTCTATGAATCTTTCTAGAACGTTATTTTCTTGAATATCATTCAAAAAAGTTTCGGATTGCCTGGTATTCCACCAATGGAGTAACCCAAGGTTCCAGACTTTTATTAAATGAGAGAGAGATCCACCAGGGCAAAAAGACTATAGATGCAAGATATGGGAGGGGAGTCAATGCTTTTTTCTTTTTTGGCACTTTTTTTTTTTCATTGTTTAGTCCTTGGATCTGGAAAGAATATAGAAATAGAATCAAATAAAAATGAAATGAAAAAATAAGGGCCCATTTCAAATGAAAGAAATAATCAAATATTGTTTCCAGATATCCCATGGTCAAATTCGAACCAATTGCATCTTCATTTGTTCCTTTCGATGAATGCAACCACTTGAAGTAATGAATATTATTCGGATTTTGAGACAAAAAAACTCCCCCTCGATCAATCAATTATTTCGAAATGTTTGGCTGGCTACCCACAGCCCAGGAATAATTGAAGGGATATTTTTGAAGAATATTGATGATGAAATCCGAAAGGAGTGGCAAAAGGAGAGAGAAATTGGATGGTTATGAAAGATCCAATCGTTTGGCCATCAAGGAGCAAAAGAGAGGATAAGATAAAAAGAAAGATCGATTGACAAATGACAAAAGGGAGATAATTTATGAGAGATGATCCATCTGTATCTAACGTATCAATTCAAAATATTGGGCCTAAAAAGATGAATTCTGTACTGTATTCCGAAATGTTCTGATATGTGTGATGAATACATACTTATTGGACTTCTTACTAATATGAAAGAATTGAGTTGAGTTCCATATGCATAAAAATAGTTTTGGTGGACAAAACTTGCTTCTTATTATGGTTGTTCCATATATGCCTGCTTGCTTGCTTTATTCTATAGGCCACAGTACAGCGGCATTACCAACAGAACGGGTGAAATAGAATCTAACATGATTTGCTCGAATGAACGTTCCGAAGAAACTTCGCTTATATTAAAAGTAAAAGGGGATTCCTGAGCTCCTTCCCTCATACTGAGAAAGAAAACATTCATTCTTCATCACAGTTTATTTCAAAATACTTCAATTGGTACACGCAAGAAATAGGCCGATTCGGCAGCTTTTTGTTCAATTTCTCGTGGAGTCAAATTCTCATCAGTTCGAGTCAAGGGGATAGCTCCCTGGCCTCTAATTTCCATATAAAGGACACGACGGGAATAAAGGCCCTCTTTAACTTCCATTCTGATCGACTGGATATCTCTCATAAGAAATCGAAGGAAGATTCGACGATTTATTCCAGGAAATCCCCAACGAAAAATACACACGACCCCTTCTTTTCTATCGAATCGATCATAACCACTACCCACATTCCACGAAATTGTGCACCACAAATAGGAACTAATGAACAGACCCGCGATCCCATAAAAAGACATCACGATCCCTTGTGGAAAAAAAATTATTTGCTGAGACGGGAATAAGGATATCAAATTCCTACCAAGATAACTGGAAGTTCCAACCAATAAGAATCCTAGCGAACCTAAAAAAAGGATAAAGGCCCAGCAGAAATTACTTGTTTTTCGAGACCCCGTTATAAGTTCTATCCATATACGTTCTGATCGCCAGTTCATACTAGATCCAGTTGCATTCTATTGGAATTGAGAGAATAAGCCAAATGAATTTGACTTTACCTTTTTGGCTCCCGAAGTAACTCTCATCAACTAGCACTATTATGATGTGAACCCTTAGCAGTAATTCATCGAATTGGTTAGATATAAAATAATAACATCCCCTTCATATGATCCCATTATGTATATCTACATAACATATAGATACATTTACTTTCTATTTCAGATATAGATATCCGCCGATCTATTTTAAAACAGCTATACCCGCATATACATGCATTTATCCATAGATCATGTATCTGCATGCATAACATAACAGCCTTTTCCTTTTTATTTGTTATTTGTATTATTTTTGTGTTCGAGGGGAGCCACATATCGTACCATATTCCACTAAATAGGTATCTGTATTATGATCCAAGTCCAAGTGTTGAAATAAATTGATGAGATTTAGTCCCATCGGATCTAAACAATCTTGTTTTTTTGAACATGAAGAGATAAAGACGCCATTGCAATTGCCGGAAATACTAGGCCCACTAAAGGCACAAAAATAGAGGGTAAGTTGAGATCTGTCATAGAATAGGTGCCTCGATTTAATATTTGTACCTGTTATAAAAGATATCTCCTGTTATAAAAGATATCTTATGATAAGTCTATCTATTATAAGTATTATAAGTATATAATAAGTTCAAGGAATGTAGAACTAAATAAATGTACCTATTCATCTTTCTACACGAAATATACGTATGATAATCCGCTTTATTATTCTTGTTCTCCCGTCCTTATCTTTTTATTTTAATAAGGAGAATAAGGGGTTTATTATGAGTTCCCCAAAAATTCGTTAGAATCTGATCCAACAGGAATTCATAGTCAAGTCAAAAATGGAGGTTCTCGGGAGATATAGAAATATACAACACTTCGATTCGATTTATTTTATTCTATTATAGGTTTTCATTACTTGAATTTTGATTCAAAGGAAAGAAACCATGTAGCTGAAATAATTCACTCAGAACACCCTTTAAAGGATTACGTGGTACGATTGAATCGAATAAGCCCTTATGGAATGAATACTCAGCCGCTTGTGAACCGTCGGGTACTGTCTTATTCAATGTTTGTTCAATTACTCTTTTACCCGCAAATGCAATGTAGGCATTGGGCTCGGCAATAATGATATCTCCCAACATACCAAAACTGGCTGTCACTCCACCGGTTGTAGGAGATGTAAGGATTGATACATAGAATAACTTTTTATTTGATTGATAATTATATGAAGCGGAAGATATTTTCGCCATTTGCATCAAGCTCAAACTTCCTTCTTGCATGCGTGCTCCTCCAGAAGCACACACCATAATAATAGGTAGAGATCCATTAGTAGCATACTCGATCAAACGGGTTATTTTCTCGCCTACTACGGATCCCATACTACCCCCCATGAACTGAAAATCCATAACCCCAATTGCTATGGGAATACCATTTAGTTGACCTATGCCTGTTTGAACAGCCTCGGTTAAACCTGTCTTTCTTTGATAAGAATCGATACGATCTCTATAAGGTTCCTCCTCCGAGTGAAATTCAATGGGGTCGATAGAGACCATGTCTTCATCCATAGGATCCCAAGTGCCCGGATCAATCGAAAGTTCGATTCTATCTGAACTACTCATTTTCAAATGATATCCACATTGTTCACAAATATTCATTTTTGACCTAAAAAATTTCTTATAATTTAATCCATAACAATTTTCGCATTGAACCCATAAATGTCTGTATTTTTTATTTATATCGAAATCATTAGATCTTCCTCTTATATTGAAATCGCTGCCATTACCACTAGTTCTTATACTTGAACTCCCATTGTCACTAACACTTACACTTTCATTACAAATGAAACTAGAAATGTAACTGTCACCGTAATTGTCGCTACTACTTGAAATATAACTCTCAATACTGATTTCAGGATGAAGATAACTATCAATGCAACTATTAATGTGATTATTCCAACTATATTTAATATCATACATGTAACGATCATAATAGCGATTGTTACTCTTAGACCCACTATTCAGATAACTAGAATTCAGATAATTAGAAAAAGGACTTTCTAGTTCACTCAGAAAAGAACTATCATTGTCAATCTCAAAAATCTGATTTTCAATATCAAAATAGACGGAATAACTGTCCCCATTACTATCCCTAACTAAAAAAGTGTCATCAGAGACGAAACTCCAAATGTCCCTGATACCAAATAAATCATCAACATTATTGCAACTATAACTGCCACTATCACTCCAACTATGAATGTTTTTATCCGTATCATTTATAATGAGGTCTTCACTTCCACTGGTATTTCCAATAGCACGACCGAGACTGTTCATTGATTTACTTAGCCCACACCTGTGTTCTAACTCCTCGTTAGACAACATCGAATTGAACCGCCATTTTTCCATAGAGCCTTCCTGCCCCCTATTTGAAAATACAATAAAATAACAATAGATGAATAGTCATTCGATGAATAATCATTTTACTATTTCATTTACTATCGGAATAAGCATATAGATCCAATCACTAGGATAGGATCATTAACTAATAACGAGTGAGTATTGAAAAAAAAAAAATGATTCTTTTTTGCGGGAATTGGGGATATCAATTCACTATATCTGATGGAACCTTTTCTTCATGAATTCTAAATAGAAAGAGAGGTTTCTCCAATGTCGTGTACAAATTCTCATCGAAAAGAGAAAGAGAAATATGTGTTCTCCCCATGAAGAATTCATTTTCGTATAATCTCGTAATCTCGTAAACTCATAGATTAGAATAATCAATTTCGATTACAACACGGAATGAAAAGGACAATATATAGGATAGGTAGAAAGGGTTGTGACCTTTGGCTTGAT
>NW_027519544.1:25000-35000 GCF_043159265.1 Tasmannia lanceolata
CGATTCAAGCACCAATTTATGTGCCAAACGGAACCCATCATTGATTTGATCATTGATAAGGTGAATACCCAGTCTATTCAATGCTAGGCATAATGAGTATAAGGACCTCAAAACAACCTCTTTTCGTCCTATGAGCTTTAAGGTGTATGAAGTACCCTATTTGACTGTTGGAGCGGAGCGATAGAGACTCTATCTTAGGTTGATCTAGGCCGGAGGCAGACCTACGTCAAGGTAACCCTTCTTTGAAACACTTTGGTATTGCTCCTGGATCAGAATACAAATAATGAATCCAGAGCACATGGAGCCATCTCGTTATCTTCCTGTCAAGAAAAAATATGGTGGACTCAACTGATCTTTCTATCAGTTGATGAAAGAGCCCAATGCGAAAAAATGCATGTTGGGTCTTTGAAACAGTTCGAATCATTTCGATAATAATCAGTTTGATCTGTTTTACCGAGAAAGTCTACGGTTCGAGTCCGTATAGCCCTATACATTTTTGCATTTTTGTATAGTTTTCGTTTCCTCATTAGTGCGTGCTTGCAGATGGCCAGTGGGTTGGTCCATGGAAATGGAATCATTTCCACATGCTCACGGCGATCCCTCGGGGCATGAAAATGAAAAAAAAAAAATAATTCATTCCAATGGATCCAACCGGATCGGTATTTTCGAATCTCGAATACCCAAACCAATTCTTCTTCATTCATTTTCGTGGGGGAATGACATATGGCTTGTTTCCTCTTTTTCTTGTCCATGATCAAAGATTGAGTGATACACCTTTTCTTTGGTTTGGTATACCCAAGCCAATTGATTATGAAGTCAAAATCATAACACGAGCCTAGCCAAAAACCCCAACCTGACCCAACAAAATCGAATCTAATAGTAATAGTAAGTCACACGGATCTAGGACCTGTTCTTGTATTTGTAGAAAAGCCAGAGTTTCAAAAAGAAAGCTCTTCGGTAAGTTTCATTGTAAACATTGTAAAATAGACTAGACTTTTCTTCGTATAGCCGGCCTAGCAAAGGCAAAGCAAGTAGTTTAGTTATTTTTATCTTTCTGTACAATACTTATTTTTTTGTATCCCAACCTACTCCAATCCAATTGCTCATCATTTCAATTCTGTCGATTCTACCGATGCAGACTTTATGCAAGAAGATTAGGGGTCTGTTTGAACTTGGATGAGTTAGGAATCCAATCCCCCGACTGATCGCTCTTTGGTGGAACAACAACCCAAATTCATTGTTTCAGAAATAATGAATTGGTCCTAAAGGTATCAACGTTTGTGCTCTCTTCTATTTCTATGAGTGTTTTTGGGGATTTGGTCTGTCGAATTGTTCGACAACGCGTGATTCCATCAGAGCTATCTTCTGTAGATAATTTATGATTCGGCCGACTCTACCATTGTGGTACGCTCCATTGTGTGGGTTTGCTTCAAACGAAACCTCTTTTGATTGTCACGAAACCTAACCCATTGGTTGGTCTTACTAGGTGTTATTACATTAATAAGTATTTCGAGTCATTCCAAATAGCGATTTTGGGTACTAGAAATGGGTCCGAAATAGGATGACTCTTTCAAGACTTTTAACTCGATTTAAATAACTCGATTGTTTCTGGGGGGTCCTGTCGGGATAGTACAGGTCAAAAGTATCTAATTTGGGTATAGGAACCCATGAGTTGTTCTATGTAAGGGTTCCTCATAATTCAACAGATTGAAGATTGAATCAAATCAATTAAGTATAAATCTGGGACAAGGAGAGAGTCTAATTGGTCGATGCATTCTGTTTCTGTTTATGTATTCATATCGAATCAATAGAAACAATGATTCTATACCCCGATCTTAATGAAAAGAATACACCAACGCCAACCGAGTAGAATATACCCTAAATCCCGAGCTAGGCATTCTACTACAAAAGAGAAAAAAAAAAATGAGCCAGACCTCTTCTTTGATTTTATTATATTATTATATTATATTCATTGAATATTTTCATTGAAAATGGAATATTTCCATTTTATTTTCACATAATTATAGATAATATAATTAATATTGAATTAATCTTTTTTTTATTCATTTTTGATGAAAATGAAAATATTCTTTCATTTATTTTTTTTTTTATAGAAAACCCAAGGTAAAGTGAGAGAGTCTTATTTGTACAAGAACATAATATGTCTACACCATATCTAAATAGAATTGAAGAAAGGGTAAGTGGGATTCTATTGGATGAATCTTGAAACGAGGCATGACCCGCAGCAAACAAACTCAACTATGTGGTTCGATCAAAATTGTTGTTTCGACTAAGCAGTTATGGATGAATTGACAATTCCAATTTGAATCGACTAATTCGGTATATTCCACATTCATGAGAGTGCATCTATGTTTCTGCTTTACGAATATGATATTTTCTGGGCATTTCTAATAATATCAAGTCTTATTCCTATTTTAGCATTTCTAATTTCGGGAGTTTTAGCCCCGATTAGTGAAGGACCAGAGAAACTCTCTAGTTATGAATCGGGTATAGAACCAATGGGGGATGCTTGGTTACAATTCCGAATTCGCTATTACATGTTTGCTCTAGTTTTTGTTGTTTTTGATGTTGAAACGGTCTTTCTTTATCCATGGGCAATGAGTTTCGATGTATTGGGTGTATCTGTATTTATAGAAGCTTTCATTTTCGTGCTTATCCCAATTGTTGGTTCAGTTTATGCATGGCGAAAAGGAGCATTGGAATGGTCTTAGCTCCTGAATATTCAGACAATCAAAATCAAAAACAAAGAAAAGATTACATTGAGACAGTTATTAATTCTATTGAGTTTCCGTTACTTGACCAAACAACCCAAAATTCAGTTATTTCAACTACATCGAATGATCTTTCGAATTGGTCAAGACTCTCCAGTTTATGGCCGCTTCTCTATGGTACCAGTTGTTGCTTCATTGAATTTGCTTCATTAATAGGCTCGCGATTCGACTTTGATCGTTATGGATTGGTACCAAGATCGAGTCCTAGGCAAGCAGACCTCATTTTAACAGCCGGCACAGTAACAATGAAAATGGCGCCTTCCTTAGTGAGATTATATGAGCAAATGCCTGAACCAAAATATGTCATTGCGATGGGAGCTTGTACTATTACAGGAGGGATGTTCAGTACGGATTCTTATAGTACCGTTCGGGGAGTCGATAAGCTAATTCCTGTGGATGTCTATTTGCCGGGCTGCCCACCCAAACCAGAGGCAGTTATAGATGCTATAACGAAACTTCGTAAGAAAGTATCTCGAGAAATCTATGAAGATCAAATTGGGTCTCAACAGGAAAATCGATATTTTACTACCAATCACAAGTTTCATGTTGGACGCAGTACTCATACTGGAAATTACGATCAAGGATTACTCTATAAATCTCCATCTACTTCAGAAATACCTCCTGAAACTGAAACATCTTTCAAATACAAAAGTTCAGTATCTTCCCACGAATTAGTGAATTAGGCAGGATGCTTTTGTGCAGAATAACAAACAGCGGGTAAATCTTCATAAATTTCATCGTAAATGTGAAATACTCATACAAATACAAATGTGGGAGAGATCAAGAAGATGCAAGGTCGTTTATCTGCTTGGCTAGTCAAGCATGAGCTAGTGCATAGATCTTTGGGCTTCGATTACCAAGGAATAGAGACTTTACAAATAAAGCCCGAGGATTGGTACTCCATTGCTGTCATTTCATATGTATATGGTTACAATTATCTACGTTCCCAGTGTGCTTATGATGTAGCACCGGGCGGGTTGTTAGCTAGTGTGTATCATCTTACGAGAATACAGTATGGTGTGGATCAACCCGAAGAGGTATGCATAAAAGTATTTGCCCCAAGGAGGAATCCTAGAATCCCGTCTGTTTTCTGGATTTGGAAAAGTGCTGATTTTCAAGAACGGGAATCTTATGATATGTTGGGAATCTCTTATGAAAATCATCCACGCCTGAAACGTATCTTGATGCCTGAAAGTTGGATAGGCTGGCCCCTACGTAAGGATTATATTGCCCCCAATTTCTATGAAATACAAGATGCTCATTGAATGATAAGAAACTAATATTCACTTCTACGACTCCAGATATTCAAGGAATCTTTTTATGTTCTGTTCTAGATGAAACAGAATAACTGGACTCTCATCTCAGTATTATGAATGGGCTACTAAAGGGGCTTCATTGATATTCCCCAATTTGGAAGATATCCATTTCGGATGAGCAAAGCCAATAGGATGAATCAAAAGAGTTCTGCACCATGAACTTTGTACCGCGCACATCACTTAGATGGGCCCCGAAAAGTCACGTAGGAGGGAGTGAAGAAAGAGAAAGTGAAGAAATAGAATATGAAAGAAAATATGAAATTATGAACTCAAAATTCAGAAATGAAAAGGGGATCAGATTTTCTTTGTACTGTATCTGAAATGAATCCTGTCTATTCCTACCCTTCGATTCCTCTCTAGACTAGACTTTTGGGTTTTCAGCCAACTAACTTCAATTCAAATATGTATGAAGTATTAACATTCTTTTTGAGCGAGAGCAGGTACAGTATGAACAAACAAAAAAGAAGAGGGAACAGAATCTAATTCTTTTCTTTACCCATCAAAAAAAAAAATGGGGGATCTAGATATATCCCTAGATGGATAAGTATGTATCATGATCTAGACTATTAACGAATAGAATATGGATCCCGATCCATATCGATTCATTTGTATGAGTATCTATTCGATATATTAACCACGTGCCAGGAACCAGATTTGAACTGGCGACACGAGGATTTTCAGTCCTCTGCTCTACCAGCTGAGCTATCCCGACCATCCCCGACGCATCATCCTACTAGAGGGCTTGGGTCTATGTCAATTAAAGGGACTCAAAAAACATTAGAAAATCTTACCTCAGCCTTGGAATTTCTTGGATCTTCAAAAAGAAGACTTTGTAAGTGTAAGAGTAATGATATGGACTGTGAATGATTCAATAATGGAGATTCCTTGCCATATATGTTCATTTGTACGTAGATCATATCTATCACAAGACTTGTGATAAGAGAGAAAGATTTCTGGTCGGATCCATTTGTGAAAGAGTAGAGTGAGTGAGAAACATAGCTAAGCTCATTTTGAACCACTGACGAAAAAAGAGGATAAATGGTTAGGGAATGGAATAAAATAGGCCTTTTTTTTTTTATTGGGGATAGAGGGACTTGAACCCTCATGATTTCAAAAGTCGACGGATTTTCCTCTTACTATAAATTTCATTGTTGTCGGTATTGACATGTAGAATGGGACTCTATCTTTATTCTCGTCCGATTAATCAGTTCTTCAAAAGATCTTTCAGACTCTGGAGTAAATGATTTGATCACTGAATCTTCGATTCTTCCTTTTGGAATCGATTTAATTTAGCAAGAATTCTGCAATTTTTCATATAAATAATCAAAAAATCCGGATTCGGGTCGTGATTAATCATTTGATATTTAAGTACGTCTATGTACTTAAATAAGGTCATCCTTTCTGGAGTTTTGATAGAAGGATTCCTCTACCAATGTAGTCAACCCCGTTCGTTAGAACAGCTTCCATTGAGTCTCTGCACCTATCCTTCTTTTGATTCTCGCTTTCTGAACCCTTGTTTTCAGAAAACTGGATTTGGCTCAGGATTGCCCATTTTTAATTCCAGGGTTTCTCTGAATTTGGAAGTTACCACTTAGTAGGTTTCCATACCAAGGCTCAACCCAATCAAGCCCGTAGCGTCTACCAATTTCGCCATATCCCCCTTATGAGATCTCGATCTCATTGTGATCCCATCCCCTTCTTTCATTTATGTTGGAACCATTGAATTCATTAGATACTGATTCCTATATCGAAAAAGTGTCTGCTCCTATTTTATTTCTTGCCCATCTTCTTTCATATCTATTGGAGGACCATTCCATTATTTGGTCCAATCAGAAATGATTCTATCATTGATGTATCTGCAATTCAATATGGATGGATATATCCCACATATAGATGTTCCCCCCCCCTCTCATTTTTCCCGCGCAGTTTGGAATACTGGAACGGTCGATATTCATTCTTCTTTTTTTTTTTTTCGTCCTATCTCCTCCCTTTCCGAATGAAACAAAAGGAATATCTCAGTAGGATCTGGATTGCATCCTTATCTTATCCTTTCCTTAGGAACTACACTCTAATAGAAATAGAATTCATATAATCTGCTATAACTGCTATAACTAATAGTTATATTCTATTCTATAATAGAATATAGAATTATTTCATATGTATATAGTATTATTTTGCGTTTTTTAAATTTGATTTGAATGAAAAAAAAAAATTCTAGTGCTAGTGACTACTAATAAATGAAATAATCAAAAATAAATAATCAAATAGAAAATAATCAAAAATAAAATCAAAATTCATATTATATTAATAATTATTAATATTAATTAATATGTTATAATAATTTATAATAATTAATATTAATAATTATTAATAGCTAATAGCTAACTAAGATCCCAATAGTTTCCCGAATTCCTATTCACGCACTATTTCTGTTATATGAGCCCGCTTAGCTCAGAGGTTAGAGCACCGCATTTGTAATGCGATGGTCATCGGTTCGATTCCGATAGTCGGCTTTCTCTATTTGTTCTATTTTTTTTTTTTTATCAGGATTGATCATCTTTCCTTGAGACCAAGGAATATTGAGAAGACCCCCCCCTTTTTTTTCTCCAAATGTCGGGTTACCGATCTATTATGTTATGTCGCGGGAACTTCCAACTATGAATAAAGAATAAAAAACGGATTGGAGCCGTTTGATCTATACAGAACAAATCAAGAAAAGGATCCTTAACTTCCCATATATACAATATACAAAATAATACGGATATTGATACAATTCATCTTATTCCTCTTTGTAGTACTTCAGTGGATTTAGCTTCGTTTATCGTTTAGTTCAGTATTAATTTAGGTTTATTCTGTAAAATGAAATTTCAATAAAATTAAGGAGTCTTTATGTCTCGTTACCGAGGGCCTCGTTTCAAAAAAATACGCCGTCTAGGGGCTTTACCGGGACTCACTAGGAAAAGACCTAGATCCGGAAGTGATCTTAGAAACCAATCGCGTTCCGGGAAAAGATCTCAATATCGTATTCGTCTAGAAGAAAAACAAAAATTGCGTTTTCATTATGGTCTGACAGAGCAACAATTACTTAGATATGTTCGTATTGCTGGGAAAGCCAAAGGGTCAACAGGTCAGGTTTTACTACAACTACTTGAGATGCGTTTGGATAACATCCTTTTTCGATTGGGTATGGCTTCGACCATTCCGGGAGCCAGGCAATTAGTTAATCATAGACATATTTTAGTTAATGGCCGTATAGTAGATATCCCAAGTTATCGCTGCAAACCCCAAGATATTATTACTATGAGGGATGAACAAAGATCCAGAGCTCTGATTCAAAATTATATGGATTCATCCCCCCACGAGGAGTTGGCAAAACATTTGAGTCTTTATTCATCCCAATATAAAGGATTAGTAAATCAAATAATAGATATTAAGTGGATCGGTTTGAAAATCAATGAGTTGCTAGTCGTAGAATATTATTCCCGTCAGACTTGAACCTAACTAAAATAACAAAGCTTTGGACAAGCCCCTTTTTTTTCTTTCGCCGAAGTAAATAGATCTAAGAGGTTTGATCCGGATTTTTCTCCCATTCACGTATTACAAATGGATCAGCGGTGAGATTTTTATTCCTTGTCCATTCTTTCCGTTCCGGTATTTTCCATACCACAGCAATTAGGAATAGAGAATCTATATCAAATAAAGTACGATTGGAATACTCGTATCAATTGTTATTTGATTTGATACATTGTAGTCGGTACCGTTGGTGAATTAGGTGAAGGTACGGAGAGAGAGGGATTCGAACCCTCGGTAAACAAAAGCCTACATAGCAGTTCCAATGCTACGCCTTGAACCACTCGGCCATCTCTCCTACATAATCTTATGATTATGACCCAGAAACCGAGTGAATAGCGAGTCATTCATATTATTGTATTATTGCAATACAGGTATGACCAATCAATTCTAAATAGAAAATAGAAAACTTTTCATTAAAGAAAGATCTTCCCTCGAGGATCGAGGGATAAAAAAACATTTTTTTTCTTATCTTTTTCTTATCTTATTAAAAAGATTAAAAAAAAATAGATAGAATCTATCTATTCATGTTTGTCAAGAAGACGATCCCGTCTTATTCTTAGATTTATACTGGATTAAACCAATGAATTGGAACAAGTCAACTGACCCTATTTTATACTATGGTTACATTTAGACTATTATGGTTCCATAGGAATTCCAAAATTCCTTTCTAGTTTCAGATTTCTCAACAACAATTCCTCTCATGAGCTACCCCACAATCTATTACAAATTCATGAATCGTCCCATGGATTTTTTTGATATTTCGATTGCGTGGTGTATACACACTATGCACAAAAAATGGATGGTTATTCTTATTCTATTTTCATCATGGAATGATTCTATTATTTGATTTGATTTTTTTTTTCTTTGGATCATAATCAAATCAAAACTTCTAGAGTCATCAGAATCTGTAGGAAAAACTTCCTTGATTCCTGAGCTTCGATAAAATAGGAATAGTTCCGTTCATTGGTATACTACTTAATATTTATACTTAATACTTAATTTAAATGAAATACAATCGGATTCAAATATTTCCTATCCATCCCTGCCCCAAAGGGACAATTTGAGTGGAAGGTCGACACCTTTTTTTTTAGAATGAGTCCGTTTGTTTTTATGTGATTTCGTACTATACAATTCCTTTGTTTGTGGGATCATTTTCCCTCTAGGGGTAATGAGAAGAATTATGGAATGGATTGTTAACCATGCCTAGATCTCGGATAAATGGAAATTTTATTGATAAGACCTCTTCAATTGTAGCCAATATCTTATTACGAATAATTCCGACAACCTCAGGAGAAAAAGAGGCATTTACCTATTACAGAGATGGTGCGATTTGATTTTTTTTTATTATTATTTATTTATTATTTATGATTTACCGACCTCAGTCTTACGAGAAAGAGACATGATTCGTAATACAAAGAAAAAAGATTTTTGAAATAAACCTATGCTCGGTGAAGGTGAAATTTAGAGATAGAACAATTCCTTCTGTCGTGTATCCCCGATTGATGCAGCCTCAGATGCTTCAATTGTTGATTTGAGTATTGAGCGAAAGGTTACACCTACAGGTTCTGTATTGTAGGTCAATCCGACTCCACTAGGACCAGACCAATAGGCGGCATAGAGGAAGAAGCACTACACCTAGGAATCAACAACGCGAAAACTTTGTTATAAATTACCCCTTTTCCTTATCGGGATCGGGACTAACAAGAATGGTTGGGACAACAAACATCCATCTCGTTCGTACTTTGGATACCCGTATAACCATCGAAGATCGTTGAAGTGACTAATTCCTGGAAATAGGGGGCGTTGAGGACAAAGAAATTGTTGGAGTTACCATTTCTATCTAGCACCAACATGGTTGGTGTTAAGAAAATATAGACCTCTTGCAGGAAGGCTGGCTAGAGATTTCTTGTAAAAACACCAGCCCCTGTCAGTTCATAATGAGAATATTTCAATCTTTTTTGATTCCATGGATTATTCCCCTTATTACTATGCACAGAAGGGAGGAGCCGTATGAGATGAAAGTCTCACGTACGTTTCTGGAACGGAGATTCTTTGAATAGAATGAACGACCGTAACGGATGTCAGCTCAATCCGAAGGAAATTATGCGGAAGCTTTACAAAATTATTATGAAGCTATGCGACTAGAAATTGATCCCTATGATCGAAGTTATATACTCTATAACATAGGCCTTATCCACACAAGCAACGGAGAACATACGAAGGCTTTGGAATATTATTTCCGGGCACTCGAACGAAACCCATTCTTACCACAAGCTTTTAATAATATGGCCGTCATCTGTCATTACGTGCGACTATCTC
>NW_027519545.1:2500-5000 GCF_043159265.1 Tasmannia lanceolata
TGATGAGAAAATAGAATCCTGGGTCGCGAACAGTGATTCGATTGATGATGAAGAAAGAGAATTCTTGGTTCAGTTCTCCACCTTAACGACAGAAAAAAGGATTGATCAAATTCTATTGAGTCTGACTCATAGTGATCATTTATCAAAGAATAACTCTGGTTATCAAATGATTGAACAACCGGGATCAATTTACTTACGATACTTAGTTGACATTCATAAAAAGTATCTAATGAATTATGAGTTCAATAGATCCTGTTTAGCAGAAAGACGGATCTTCCTTGCTCATTATCAGACAATCACTTATTCACAAACCTCGTGTGGGGCTAATAGTTCTCCTTTCCCATCTCATGGAAAACCCTTTTCGCTCCGCTTAGACCTATCCCCTTCTAGGGGTATTTTAGTGATAGGTTCTATAGGAACTGGACGATCCTATTTGGTCAAATCCCTAGCGACAAACTCCTATGTTCCTTTCATTACGGTATTTTCGAACAAGTTCCTGGATGACAAGCCTAAAGGTTATCTTATTGATGATATCGATATTGATGATAGTGACGATATCAATATTGATGATAGTGACGATATTGATGATGACCTTGATACGGAGCTGCTAACTATGACGAATGTGCTAACTATGTATATGACGCCGAAAATAGACCGATTTGATATCACCCCTCAATTAGAATTAGCAAAAGCAATGTCCCCTTGCATAATATGGATTCCAAACATTCATGATCTGTATGTGAATGAGTCGAATTACTTATCCCTCGGTCTATTAGTGAACTATCTCTCCAGAGATTGTGAAAGATGTTCCACTAGAAATATTCTTGTTATTGCTTCGACTCATATTCCCCAAAAAGTGGATCCCGCTCTAATAGCTCCGAATAAATTAAATACATGCATTAAGATACGAAGGCTTCTTATTCCACAACAACGAAAGCACTTTTTCATTCTTTCATATACTAGGGGATTTCGCTTGGAAAAGAAAATGTCCCATACTAACGGATTCGGGTCCATAACCATGGGTTCCAATGCACGAGATCTTGTAGCACTTACCAATGAGGCCCTATCAATTAGTATTACACAGAAGAAATCAATTATAGACACTAATACAATTAGATCAGCTCTTCATAGACAAACTTGGGATTTGCGATCCGAGGTAAGATCGGTTCAGGATCATGGGATCCTTTTCTATCAGATAGGAAGGGCTGTTGCACAAAATGTACTTCTAAGTAATTGCCCCATAGATCCTATATCTATCTATATGAAGAAGAAATCATGTAAGGAAGGGGATTCTTATTTGTACAAATGGTACTTCGAACTTGGAACGAGCATGAAGAAATTAACGATACTTCTTTATCTTTTGAGTTGTTCTGCCGGATCGGTCGCTCAAGATCTTTGGTCTCCACCCGGACCCGATGAAAAAAATGGGATCACTTCTTATGGATTCGTTGAGAATGATTCTGATCTAGTTCATGGCCTATTAGAATTAGAAGTAGAAGGCGCTCTGGTGGGATCCTCACGGACAGAAAAAGATTGCAGTCAGTTTGATAATGATCGAGTGACATTGCTTCTTCGGTCCGAACCAAGGAATCCGTTAGATATGATGCAAAATGGATCTTGTTCTATCGTTGATCAGAGATTTCTATACGAAAAATACGAATCGGAGTTTGAAGAAGGGGAAGGAGAAGGAGCCCTCGACCCGCAACAGATAGAGGAGGATTTATTCAATCACATAGTTTGGGCTCCTAGAATATGGCGCCCTTGTGGCAATCTATTTGATTGTATCGAAAGGCCCAATGAATTGGGATTTCCCTATTGGGCCAGGTCATTTCGGGGCAAGCGGATCATTTATCATAAAGAGGATGAGCTTCAAGAGAATGATTCGGAGTTCTTGCAGAGTGGAACCATGCAGTACCAGACACGAGATAGATCTTCCAAAGAACAAGGCTTTTTTCGAATAAGCCAATTCATTTGGGACCCTGCAGATCCATTCTTTTTCCTATTCAAAGATCAGCCCTTTGTCTCTGTGTTTTCACGTCGAGAATTCTTTGCAGATGAAGAGATGTCAAAGGGGCTTATTACTTCCCAAACAAATCCTCCTACATCTATATATAAACGCTGGTTCATCAAGAATACGCAAGAAAAGCACTTCGAATTGTTGATTCATCGCCAGAGATGGCTTAGAACCAATAGTTCATTATCTAATGGATCTTTCCGTTCTAATACTCCATCCGAGAGTTATCAGTATTTATCAAATCTGTTCCTATCTAACGGAACGCTATTGGATCAAATGACAAAGGCATTGTTGAGAAAGAGATGGCTTTTCCCGGATGAAATGAAACATTTGATTCATGTAACAGGAGAAAGATTTCCCATTCCTTAGCCGGAAAGATATGTGGCCATGAAAGAGGGATTAAGTGGAACAGAATTGACCGGGTGGTAGAGTCGTGGAAACACTTGTTTATTCCTTTGGACCTTAGCTCCATGGAACAATATGCTA
>NW_027519546.1:0-15000 GCF_043159265.1 Tasmannia lanceolata
AATAATTGATAAAAAAGATCTTTTTTATTTCACGATTCATCAAGAAATCAACCCACCCAATCAAAAAAAAAACTTTTTTGATTGGATGGGAATGAATGAAGAAATGCGATATCGTCCCATATCGAATCTGGAATCTTGGTTCTTCCCAGAATTTGTGCGACTTTATGATACATATAAAATGAAACCATGGATCATACCAATCAAATTACTTCTTTTAAATTTTCATGGAAATAAAAACATTAGTGAAAATAAAAACATTAGTGAAAATCAAAAAAAAGATCTTCGTATATCATCTAATCAAAAAGAATATCTTGAATTAGAGAACCGAAATAAAGAAAAAGAAGAAGAACAGCCGGGCCAAGGGGATATTAGATCAGATGCACGAAACCAAGAGAATCTTGAATCAGATGCACAAAAAAAAAAAAAATATGTTGAAAAGGATTACGCGGAATCAGACATTAAAAAAAGGAGAAAGAAAAGAAAATACAAGAGCAACAGAGAAGCAGAACTAGAGTTCTTCCTAAAAAGATATTTGCTTTTTCAATTGAGATGGGACGATTCTTTGAATCAAAGAATGATCAATAATATCAAGGTATATTGCCTCCTGCTTAGACTGATAAATCCAAGGGAAATTGCTATATCCTCTATTCAAAGAGGAGAAATGCGCCTGGACGTAATGTTGATTCAGAAGGATCTCACTCTTACGGAATTGATAAAAAGGGGAATATTTATTATTGAACCAGCCCGCCTGTCTATAAAACGGGATGGACAATTTATTATGTATCAAACCATAGGCATTTCATTGGTCCATAAGAGTAAACACCAAACTAATCGAGAACGTCGAGAAAAAAAATATGTTGATGAGAATTCTTTCAATGGATCTATTGCACAACATGGAAAGATGCTTATGAATGGAGATGAAAATCATTATGATTTTCTTGTTCCTGAAAATATTCTATCTCCTAGACGTCGTAGAAAATTGAGAATTTTAATGTGTTTCAATTTCAGTAATGAGAATATTGTGGATATAAATCCAGTATTTTTCAATGAGAATAACGTAAAGAACTCTGGGCAATTTTTGGATGAGGACAAGTGTCTTGATACAGATACAAATAAATTCATTCAATTCAAATTATTTCTTTGGCCCAATTATCGATTAGAAGATTTAGCTTGTATGAATCGCTATTGGTTTGATACGAATAATGGCAGTCGTTTCAGTATGTCAAGAATATATATGTATCCACGATTCAGAATTAGTTAATGGTACATTTTATATACATCATGTATCATAGCCGATATATGAAGACAGACAGGTGTACACACACGTTGTGTTACATTACATTCTGACACATGATACTGATTCAATGACGTATCAATTGGACCTAGGAATGAATCAACAGAATCTTCTTAAACCCAAATCATTCTCTTTCGTGGGTCCAGAAATGTACCATCCCTTTCTATGTATTGTATCCGAATCAAATTACAAATTAAATTGGATTTATTAATTCAATTTAAATAGAAAAAGTTATTATATGAATAAATCCAGATTATTGTGTGTACCAGATCGAAATGACTGGCATTATCATTTTATTATTATTCCTGATCGGTAAAATCCATATTTGTGGGAACGAAAGAAAAAAAAAAAGAGAGAAGAATTATTCTTTTTTATGGTAAAAAATTTATTTATCTCGGTTATTCCGCAAGAAGAAAAAGAAAAAAACAAAGGGTCTGTTGAATTTCAAGTATTCAATTTCACCAATAAGATACGGAGACTTACTGCACATTTTGAATTTCACAGAAAAGACTATTTATCTCAGAGAGGTCTGCGAAAAATTCTGGGAAAACGTCAACGGCTGCTGGCTTATTTGTCAAAAAAAAATAGAGTACGTTATAAGGAATTAATTGGTCAGTTGGATATTCGGGAGCCAAAAAATCGTTAATTTGAGGATTCATTTGAATTTTTTGGTTTATTAGATCTTGAATTTTGATGAACTTTGTTTCGTTTTCAACAATTCATGGAATAATGAATCGGGGAAGAAAGCATATGACTGTACCGGCTACAAAAAAAGACCTCATGATAGTCAATATGGGCCCTCACCACCCATCAATGCATGGTGTTCTTCGACTCATTGTTACTCTAGATGGTGAAGATGTTATTGACTGTGAACCTATATTGGGTTATTTACACAGAGGAATGGAAAAAATTGCGGAAAACCGAACAATTATACAATATCTGCCGTATGTAACACGTTGGGATTATTTAGCTACTATGTTCACAGAGGCAATAACGGTAAATGCCCCCGAACAATTGGGAAATATTCAAGTACCTAAAAGAGCCAGTTATATCAGAGTTATTATGCTGGAGCTAAGTCGTATAGCTTCTCATTTGTTATGGCTTGGGCCTTTTATGGCAGATATCGGTGCACAGACTCCTTTCTTCTATATTTTCCGAGAGAGAGAATTGCTATATGATCTATTCGAAGCTGCCACAGGTATGCGAATGATGCATAATTATTTCCGTATCGGAGGAGTAGCTGCTGATCTACCTCACGGATGGATAGATAAATGTTTGGATTTCTGCGATTATTCTTTAACAGGAGTTGTTGAATATCAAAAGCTTATTACGCGGAATCCTATTTTTTTGGAACGAGTTGAAGGAGTGGGCATTATTGGTGGAGAGGAAGCAATAAATTGGGGTTTATCGGGACCAATGCTACGAGCTTCCGGAATCCAATGGGATCTTCGTAAAGTTGATCATTATGAGTGTTACGATGAATTCGATTGGGAAGTCCAATGGCAAAAAGAAGGAGACTCATTAGCTCGTTATTTAGTACGAATCAGTGAAATGACGGAATCTATAAAAATTCTTCAACAGGCTCTGGAAGGAATTCCGGGGGGACCCTATGAGAATTTAGAAGTACGACGCTTTGATAGAGCAAAGGATTCTGAATGGAACGATTTTGAATACCGATTCATTAGTAAAAAACCTTCTCCCACCTTTGAATTGTTAAAACAAGAACTTTATGTGAGAGTAGAAGCCCCAAAAGGAGAATTAGGAATTTTTCTGATAGGAGATAATAGTGTTTTTCCCTGGAGATGGAAAATTCGTCCACCGGGTTTCATAAATTTGCAAATTATTCCTCAGCTAGTTAAAAGAATGAAATTGGCTGATATCATGACGATACTAGGTAGTATAGATATCATTATGGGAGAAGTTGATCGTTGAAATGATAATTGATACGACAGAAGTACAAGCTATCAATTCTTTTTCCAGATCGGAATCTTTAAAAGAAGGCTATGGCCTTATAGGGACGCTTGTCCCTATTTTTACTCCCGTATCGGGGATCACAATAGGGGTACTCGTGATTGTGTGGTTAGAAAGAGAAATATCCGCAGGGATACAACAACGTATTGGGCCTGAATATGCTGGTCCCTTGGGAATTCTTCAAGCTCTAGCGGATGGGACAAAACTGCTTTTCAAAGAGGATCTTCTCCCATCTAGAGGAGATATTCGTTTATTCAGTATCGGGCCATCCATAGCGGTCATATCAATTCTACTAAGTTATTCAGTAATTCCTTTTGGCTATCGCCTTGTTCTAGCCGATCTCGGTATAGGTGTTTTTTTGTGGATCGCCATTTCCAGTATTGCTCCTATTGGACTTCTTATGTCAGGATATGGATCGAATAATAAATATTTCAGGTGGTCTACGAGCTGCTGCTCAATCTATTAGTTATGAAATACCATTAACTCCATGTGTGTTATCAATATCTCTACGTGTGATTCGTTGCAACATTAACTTTTATTTCTTTCCTTTATTTCTAGGAAAGAGGTTGAATGTATTGAATAGATATCTTGATTTTTTTATTCACCATTTAGGTTGATGAACTAAACGAGATGGTTATATGAGTGAAACAAAACAGCTTATGAATTCGCAGTAAGAAGATTGATTCTCATTCCCTATGTACGAGAGGAAAGTGTAAGTAAAGATAAGCGGTGGAAACTGTTTACCCCAAGATTGGTTGATTAGTCATCATGACTTGAAGCGGGTGCAAAAGATCAACTGTATGGAGTTTCTACAATTGTTATTGTATGCATTATCATATCGGGAATCAATCAAAAATGAGTGGACGGTTAGGAACACCAAGGTACACAAAGGATTCGTCATGGAAATAATGTAAGGTATCAAAAACCAAAGGGATATTTTTGCATAAAAGGAATCATAATGAGGGCTTTAAGTTGGTAGAAATGATCAAGCAGTACTTCCCCATGATTCCGATCCAGAGTATGCTCCTATCCACTGATTAAAGAAATGACTATCGGGAACGAAGTAATCCTTTATTTTTTTTTTGAGAATCCCCTCTTCTGCGAAAGAAGAACAGGAACGAAAGAAATGGAATGCAATAGGAAAAATAAATAGTAATAGATCTTTCTTTATTCTTTCTTTCCTCCATCCCATCCGTATTAATACAGATAGGCTTCTTATCATGATTCATGAAATGAACTAATGTAGAGTGTCTAATTCTTTTTCGTAATCGAAAGATATGGGTAGAAATATCTATTGATACAACGAGTATTTTATTGAAAGATTAAGCTATTACTGAACAAAGATAAATTGTAATATTAATTATAAAATAAATTATGAGAGCAATTCGGAAGCACTTTGAATTTGTTATTATAGCAGACAGAATTCCATTGGTCTAATTAGGGACTCCCTGATGCATCTTTACTCTATTCACTCTCAAAAAATGCCGAGGTAATACTGAATCAGTCCTTAGATTTATTTGTGGCCATCGAGGAGCCGTATGAAGCTGAGGTCTCATGTACGGTTCTGAAATAGCGATGGGAACAGTGATGTTATCATCGACTATGATTATCTAACAGTTCAAGTACAATTGATATAGTTGAGGCACAGTCAAAATATGGGTTTTGGGGATGGAATCTGTGGCGTCAACCCATAGGGTTTATAGTTTTTATAATTTCTTCCCTAGCAGAATGTGAGAGATTACCTTTTGATTTACCAGAAGCAGAAGAAGAATTAGTAGCGGGTTATCAAACCGAATATTCAGGTATCAAATTTGGTTTATTTTACGTTGCTTCTTACCTAAATCTACTAGTTTCTTCATTATTTGTAACAGTTCTTTACTTGGGCGGGTGGAATCTCTCTATTCCGTACATATTCATTCCTGAACTTTTCGGAATAAATAAAACGGGGGGAGTATTTGGAACAACGATTGGTATCCTTATTACATTAGCTAAAGCTTATTTGTTCCTGTTCATTCCTATCACAACAAGATGGACTTTACCTAGGATGAGAATGGACCAACTATTAAATCTTGGATGGAAATTTCTTTTACCCATTTCTCTGGGTAATCTATTATTGACAACTTCTTCCCAACTCCTTTCACTGTAACAGTATATGATACTCTAGATTCATAACCTCCCTTAAGCAAGAGAAAGAAATATCAAATTATTCATGGATAGCCACGATATGTTCCCTATGATGACTGGGTTCATGAATTATGGTCAACAAACAGTACGAGCTGCAAGGTACATTGGTCAAAGTTTCATGATTACCTTATCCCACGCGAATCGTTTACCTATAACTATTCAATATCCTTATGAAAAATCGATCACATCAGAGCGTTTCCGTGGTCGAATCCACTTTGAATTTGATAAATGCATTGCTTGTGAAGTATGTGTTCGTGTATGTCCCATAGATCTACCCGTTGTTGATTGGAGATTGGAAACAGATATTAGAAAGAAACGGTTGCTTAATTATAGTATTGATTTTGGAATCTGTATATTTTGTGGTAACTGCGTCGAGTATTGTCCAACAAACTGTCTATCAATGACTGAAGAATATGAACTTTCCACTTATGATCGTCACGAATTGAATTATAATCAAATTGCTTTGGGTCGGTTACCAATGTCAGTAATTGGGGATTACACAATTCGAACAATTATGAATTCGACTCAAATTAAAATAACCACAGATAAACCCCTTGATTCAATAACGATTACCAATGACTAAGATTCATTTTTGATCTAAAGGAGTGAAGCTTCTTTCATTTTGGTTGGTCAGTAACTACAAATCATAACTATTGATTGGTGAGAATCGCGGCTTGATTTGGATTTAGAATATATGAATATAGTCATGATGATTTCGGAATATCAAACTCCGAACTACTCTTTCGGATACAGAAGTGGAATTAGTCCAATAACTGTATCTACCTCAATCCAGACCCCATTACGATTCAATTAGAAACGTATCATATACAAGAAAAAAACAAGGTAACCTCTTTTTTCCTGGCTGGGTCAGTAAGGTCATGAAATATTTCAACTTTTTTTTATCTCTTATTTTATACATAATGGATTTACCTGGGCCAATACATGATATTCTTTTAGTATTTTTGGGATCAGGTCTTATACTAGGGGGTCTAGGAGTGGTATTACTTACCAATCCCATTTTTTCTGCCTTTTCATTGGGATTGGTTCTTGTTTGTATATCCTTATTCCATATTCTATCTAACTCCTATTTTGTAGCTGCTGCACAGCTCCTTATTTACGTGGGAGCTGTAAATGTCTTAATCATATTTGCTGTGATGTTCATGAATGGTTCAGAATATTACAATGATTTCTATCTTTGGACCGTTGGAGATGGGGTCACTTCACTGGTTTGTACAAGTATTCTTTTTTCACTAATTACTACTATTTCAGATACGTCATGGTATGGGATTATTTGGACTACAGGATCAAACCAGATTATAGAGCAGGACCTGATAAGTAATGTTCAACAAATTGGGATTCATTTATCAACAGATTTTTATCTTCCATTTGAACTCATTTCTATAATTCTTTTAGTTGCCTTGATAGGTGCAATTGCTATGGCTCGTCAGTAATAAATACTTAGAATTAGAAATGAATTAGAAATCCAAAATAAAATTAAAATAAATTTAAAATAAAAATAAATAAGGCCTTGTTCTGTCTTCTTGTATTGTTATTACATCCATTTTGCTTCAATTCAATTTATATATTTATTGTTCATATATTAAATTAAAAAGGGTTTTGTTTTAGTTCGATCCATTACCAATACCTTCCTTTGTTCCGTACTTGTTTTATATTCGAGTCAATCAGTGAAATTGTTGTTCATATTGAAATGAATCGAGATTGATGAGGAGTTGGTCAATGATGCTCGAGCATGTACTTATTTTGAGTGCCTATTTATTTTCTATTGGTATTTATGGATTGATCACAAGTCGAAATATGGTTAGAGCACTTATGTGTCTTGAGCTTATACTGAATGCGGTTAATATGAATCTCGTAACGTTTTCTGATTTATTTGATAGTCGACAATTAAAAGGAGACATTTTCTCGATCTTTGTTATAGCTATTGCAGCCGCTGAAGCAGCTATTGGGCCAGCTATTGTTTCGTCGATCCATCGTAACAGAAAATCAACTCGTATCAATCAATCGAACTTGTTGAATAAATAGTCATAATGATATAAAAAAAGACAGATATATATAATATTATATTCACCAATTAAAATTAGCATATATGACTCGTATGACCATGTTTGCTGAAACGTAAGAAATCAAAGTATCTTGGTCCTCTTTCCTAAACAGATCCAGAGGTAAATTGATTCTAAAAAAAAATCAATTCTGGTAAACTACTGATTCATCTGGTATCTACAATATATGATTCATTTACTACCGATTTTACCAGATCGAAAATTGATAACGTTCAAAAAATTGATAGACACAATGTCACATTCAGTAAAGATTTATGATACATGTATAGGATGTACTCAATGTGTACGAGCCTGCCCCACAGATGTATTGGAAATGATACCTTGGGACGGATGTAAAGCTAAGCAAATTGCTCCTGCTCCAAGAACAGAAGACTGTGTAGGTTGTAAGAGATGTGAATCCGCTTGTCCAACAGATTTCTTGAGTGTCCGGGTTTATTTATGGCATGAGACAACTCGCAGCATGGGTCTAGCTTATTGATACGTTCCGTAAAACTCTACTTGAATCCATTTGATTCTTCTTTACCGACAAAAACCCGTACTCGAGAAAATATATTATTTCGAGCGCGGGTTTTTATGGTCAAAGTCTATCTTGTCTTTACCACGAGTTATTTTCCTTGGTTAACAATAATTGTTGTTTTTCCAATATCCGCGGGTTCATCAATTTTCTTTCTCCCTCATAGAGGAAATAAGGTGGTGAGATGGTATACTATATGCATCTGCTTGTTAGAACTCCTTCTAACGACCTATGCATTCTGTTATCATTTCCAATTGGACGATCCATTAATCCAATTGGAGGAGGATTATAAATGGATAAATATTTTGTATTTTCACTGGAGACTCGGGATCGATGGACTTTCCATCGGACCCATTTTACTGACGGGATTCATCACTACTTTAGCTACTTTAGCGGCTTGGCCAGTTACTAGAGATTCGCGATTGTTCCATTTCCTGATGTTAGCAATGTACAGCGGTCAAATAGGATCATTTTCTTCTCGAGACCTTTTACTTTTTTTCATCATGTGGGAGTTAGAATTAATTCCTGTTTACCTACTTTTATCCATGTGGGGAGGTAAGAAACGTCTGTACTCAGCTACAAAGTTCATTTTGTACACTGCGGGGGGTTCCATTTTTCTCTTAATGGGAGTTCCAGGTATGGGTTTATATGGTTCCAATGAACCAACATTAAATTTTGAAACATCAGCTAATCGATCGTATCCCGCGGCATTGGAAATAATATTCTATTTTGGCTTCTTTATTGCTTATGCTGTCAAATCACCGATTATACCCCTACATACATGGTTACCAGATACCCATGGAGAAGCACATTACAGTACATGTATGCTTCTAGCTGGAATTTTATTAAAAATGGGAGCATATGGATTGGTTCGGATCAATATGGAATTATTACCCCATGCTCATTCTATATTTTCTCCCTGGTTGATGATAGTCGGAACGATTCAAATAATCTATGCAGCTTCAACTTCTCCCGGTCAACGCAATTTAAAAAAGCGAATAGCCTATTCCTCCGTATCTCATATGGGTTTCACAATTATCGGAATTGCTTCCATAACTGATATGGGACTCAATGGAGCCATTTTACAAATCATTTCTCATGGATTTATTGGTGCTGCACTCTTTTTCTTGGCAGGAACGAGTTACGATAGAATACGTCTTGTTTATCTCGATGAAATGGGAGGAATAGCTACCCCAATGCCAAAAATATTTACCATGTTAAGTAGCTTCTCGATGGCTTCGCTTGCACTGCCAGGAATGAGTGGTTTTGTTGCAGAATTGGTAGTCTTTTTTGGAATAATTACCAGCCCAAAATACCTTTTAATGCCAAAAATACTAATTACTTTTGTAATGGCAATTGGAATGATATTAACTCCTATTTATTCATTATCTATGTTACGCCAGATGTTCTATGGATACAAACTATTCAATGTTACAAACTCCTACTTTGTGGATTCTGGACCGCGAGAACTATTTGTTTCGATCTGTATCTTTCTACCCGTAATAGGTATCGGTATTTATCCCGATTTCGTTCTCTCACTATCAGTTGAGAAGGTAGAAGCTATTCTATCTAATTACTTTCATAAATAGTTTTCATAAATAAGAAATAAAGTCAAATAATCCTGTGATTTACAAAATCGGTCGCTGTACACTGAAAAAAAAAAAATGAAGTGAATTGGAATTGTAATCAGATACATCTGGAGTTTTTGAGAACCATTTGAATTACTACTTGATTCAAATGGTTCTCAAAAACTCACACTAATTTTCGTTATATATTGGAGATTGATGTTCCCATGTATTCTTCAAGTCCCTTCTTCAATTCGCTGTTAATGTGAATGAACCATAACTATGTAGTCCTATTCCTAATAGATTGACCCCAAAATAGCATATCCAAATTATAAGAAATCCGATAGAAGCTACAATTGCCGAATTAACACCTTGCAAACTTTGATTTGTTCTAGTATGTAAATAAATCGCGAATATGGTCCAAGTAATAAATGCCCAAGTTTCCTTGGGGTCCCAATTCCAATAAGACCCCCATGCCTCATTAGCCCATACTGCTCCCGAAAGAATACCTATGGTTGAAAAGATAAACCCTAGACTAATGACACGATAACTCCAATGATCCAATCGCCGAGTCAATCGATACCTGTGATAATTTCTAAATGAAGGAAAAGAAGTGTTTTGTAAAACACTTCTTTTCTCATTCAAGTATTGGATCTCACCAAAGGAAAATGTCCCAATTAATAAATGATTGGTTTTAACAACAATATCTGTGTTTTTTCGAAATGTGATGACTAGAAAAGCTACTGATAATAACGCTCCACATAAAAGAGCTGCATAGCTCAATAACATCATACTTACGTGCATCATTAACCACTGGGATTGTAGGGCGGGTACTAATATTGCGGATTGATGCATTTCAGTTAAAAGACCTGAAGTGGCAAAGCCTTGGGTAAAAATAGCACTTGGCCCAGTTATTGCGCTTAAATTATTTTTATGGTTCCCCACTTTAGGAACCATATGAATAATGGAGAAACTCCATGAAAGGAACATTAATGATTCATATAAATCACTTAACGGGAAATGTCTCAAATAAATCCAACGAGTTATTAATAATCCTGTTATACAGAAAAAAGTAGCTATAATGCCTTTTTCTGATGAATCACATATTCCTACGATTTGATGGACTAATAAATCCATCAAATGAATCGTAATAACAATTGAAATGATCGAAAAAGATATGTGAGTTAATATATGTTCTAAAGTCGCAAATATCATAAAAAATTATTTTGTAAAAAAAAAAAGGGGGGGTGTGTGTTCCTCAATTATGGAATGGAAATAAGGAAAGGAATTGAATTCCTTATAAGATAGGATTTATCTTGCCCCTTTTAGGGGATGCCGCCACTCGGATTCGAACCGAGATGCTCTAGCACTGCTTCCTAAGAGCAGCGTGTCTACCGATTTCACCATGGCGGCTTGATCGAAATAATAATAGCCCATACTATGTTCAATCGTCGAGATTGATGGATTCAATCCAATCGATCTTAGGAAAGATTAGAATCGATGAATCAAAAAACTCGTTCAAATAAATATTTGAACGTTCAATAATACTTAACTTAGTATAGTGGTATGGTGTCAGTTTTAACAATCATTTTCACGGAGTATAAGTCCCCCTGGACCAGTTGGAACTAGAGGGTTATGTCCTCAGTCGAGGTATACAACTAAAAATTGTCCTTTTTTTTCTATCTCATTTTTTTTTTATGATTCATTTCTCATTTATCTCATTTCATGGATCCGACATAAAAATGAGATTTTTGTTATTGTGAAAGCGAATTGATGGGGAAAGTTACAATCCCCATCTCGCAAATTATAAAAATCTAATAGAATACCATTCTAGAATACTATAAGGAATGAAAAGTGAAACCTTTATCTTCTATCTAATGACTTCTTTTTTTTTTTTTCAAACAAAACAAAACGGAAATCAATCGTTTTTAGAACTCAATTAGACAGGCGAATTATTATTCTACATACCACAACATCCAGTTCTATCTCATATTGATGAGTTCCAAAATTCGTTAATGTAAAATGTAAATTATTCATCTTCTAAATCATCCAATTCATCGAGTCATGTCGATTCATTCAGATTATTCCGCGGCTTTATTACTTGTTTGTTGCACAAAAAAACTTTTTGAATGCCCGGTAGAAATAGATTTAGCTAAGGATAAAGCTTTTATCGCGGCCCAATATCCCTTTCTCTTCCAAATATTTTTGCGAATACGCTTTTTTGACATAGAAGTACGTTTCTTTGGAACTGCCATTTTAAAAGAAAGAGGTTTCTCATTTTTATAGTTGGATGTGAAAGACATGTATTGTATTGTTCAAAATAAATCGTTCTTTCTATCCATTATCTATATCTATTCCATAGTGGATACTTCCTTCATAACATAAAAAATACAGATATGTGCGCATCACATATAGTATAACTAGGGATGAAAAAAAAAAAAGGGTTCCAATTTATATCTCAGTCTATTTATATATCGTCATGTTACATTTAATAAATCAAATCAAAAAACTTAAGAACCCATACATTTTACCCTTACCTAATTTAAGAAAACAATAATATAAAATTTTTTCGATTAATTGATCAAACTCGAGAATGGAGTACCCATAATTTAAATTCAAATGAGATCATGTAGTTAATCTCTTAAACGATACATTACTTGATAAAGGTCATTTTAGTAATTTATTATTTCAGCTCTATGCGAAATGACGAGTATCGTAGGATTTTCCATAAAATATGTTTGTTTTATTTGACTAGAAGCCAATCAATCAGTTCCAGAATGAATTAGTCAATGACTCCAAATAAACTAACTAAAATAACTAGGTGTTATTTTATTAGGTCGAGTTATTGGTGGATCCTATAATTCATATCAGAATCAAGTACTATTTTGGTGTAATTCTTTTTCCTTATTACTATATGGATATAAATCACCGTAATAGTGGAATGATTGAAAATCTCATATTCTGTATCTCAATAAATATCTTAGTTAATCACTAGGTAGTCATTTTTAAGCAGTAACTTGGTTATTTGAACAATTGTAACTTCTTGATTTGAATTTTTCAAATATCTGGGAAAGAATCAGAATAATGAAGAATTCAAAATAATATTTGAGTTTTTATATCTTGATTTTTTTATTTATTTGATTATTGCTCTTTACAAAAAAGATAAGAGCTGGTGAATCGGAAAAATTAATAAGAATAAAAAAAAAAAGTTTGATTTGATTATGCAACCCATATATCAATATGCATGGATCATACCTTTCGTTCCACTTCCAGTTACTATGTCAATAGGATTGGGACTTCTGCTTGTTCCGACCGCAACAAAAAATCTTCGTCGTATGTGGGCTTTTCCCAGTGTTTCATTGCTAAGTATAGTTATGGTTTTTTCGGCCGATCTGTCTGTTCAACAAATAGATGGCAGTTCCATCTATCAATATCTATGGTCTTGGACCATCAATAATGATTTTTCCTTAGAGTTCGGACACTTGATCGACCCACTTACTTCTATTATGTCAATACTAATCACTACTGTCGGAATCATGGTTCTTATTTATAGTGACAAGTATATGTCTCATGATCAAGGATATTTGAGATTTTTTGCTTATATGAGTTTTTCCAATACTTCCATGTTGGGATTAGTTACTAGTTCCAATTTGATACAAATTTATATTTTTTGGGAACTCGTGGGAATGTGTTCGTATCTATTAATAGGTTTTTGGTTCACACGACCAATCGCAGCAAATGCCTGTCAAAAAGCATTTGTAACTAATCGTGTAGGGGATTTTGGTTTATTATTAGGAATCTTAGGTCTTTATTGGATAACAGGTAGTTTCGAATTTCGGGATTTGTTCGAAATCTTCAATAACTTGATGCATAATAATGGAGTTAATTCTTTATTTGCTACTCTGTGTGCTTCCCTATTATTCGCTGGTGCAATTGCTAAATCTGCGCAATTTCCCCTTCATGTATGGTTACCTGATGCCATGGAGGGACCCACCCCTATTTCGGCTCTTATACATGCTGCTACTATGGTAGCAGCGGGAATTTTTCTTGTCGCTCGACTTATGCCTCTTTTCACAGTTATACCTTACATAATGAATCTCATTTCTTTGATAGGTATAATAACGGTACTATTAGGAGCTACTTTGGCTCTTGCTCAAAGAGACATTAAGAAGCTTAGCTTATTCAACAATGTCTCAATTGGGTTATATTATGTTAGCTCCAGGGATGGGTTCTTATCGAGCTGCTTTATTCCATTTAATTTCTCATGCCTATTCGAAAGCATTATTGTTTTTGGGCACCGGATCCATTATTCATTCAATGGAACCCATTGTTGGATATTCTCCAGATAAGAGTCAGAACATGGTTCTTATGGGTGGTTTAAGAAAATATGTACCAATTACCAAAATGACTTTTTTATTAGGTACACTTTCTCTTTGTGGTATTCCACCTCTTGCTTGTTTTTGGTCCAAAGATGAAATTCTTAATGATAGTTGGTTGTATTCACCGATTTTCGCGATAATAGCTTGTGCTACGGCGGGATTAACTGCATTTTATATGTTTCGGACATATTTACTTACTTTTGAGGGGTATTTATATGCGCATTTTCAAAATTACAGTGGCACTCAAAATAGCTCGTTTTATTCAATATCTATATGGGGAAAAGAAGAATCAAAACTGGTTAACAGAAATTTGCTTTTATCAAAAATAAATAAGAATGAAAAGGTTTCTTTTTTTTCGAAGACGACATATAAAATTGATGGGAATGTACGAAATCTAATGCGATCCTCTAGTACTCATTTTGACAATAAAGATACTTCCATGTATCCTCATGAATCAGATAATACAATGCTATTGCCTCTACTTGTGTTGGTCCTATTTACTTTGTTCGTTGGATTCGTAGGAATTCCTTTCGATCAAGGAGTAATGGGTTTGGATATATTATCCAAATGGTTAACCCCATCAATAAACCTTTTACATCAAAATTCGAACTATTCGGTGAATTGGTATGAATTTGCGACAAATGCATTTTTTTCAGTCAGTATAGCCTATTTCGGAATATTCATAGCGTCTATTTTATATGGTTCTGTTTATTCATCTTTTCAGAATTTGGAATTAATCAACTCATTTGTTAAAATCGGCCCTAAGAGAATTTTCTTGGACCAAATAATAAATGGGATCTACAATTGGTCATATAATCGTGGTTACATAGACCTTTTTTATGCAATATCTTTAACTCAGGGCATAAGAGGATTAGCCGAACTAACTCATTTTTTTGATAGACGAATAATTGATGGAATTACGAATGGGGTTGGTCTTGCAAGTTTCTTTGTAGGAGAGGGGATCAAATATCTAGGGGGTGGACGAATCTCTTCTTATCTCTTCGTATATTTA
>NW_027519547.1:0-2500 GCF_043159265.1 Tasmannia lanceolata
GTACGATATTAGGGAATTAAAAAAAAAAAAAGGAAAGAGATCGAAAAGATCTTTTTTCCTAAGATTCCCGTTTGGTCCATTTACGTCATACCTCTCCAATTGATATTCTATTTATATCAGTCAATTACGATTACGGTATTACGATTCATAATTTGAATAAGAAAGAATTGTTATGTTATCTGTTTCCGACGTATGCCTAAACAAAAAAACTATGTTCTATCAATTCAATGGTTGACAAAAATTGTCTGCAATTGGATCAATCAAATCTTGATATGGATATGGAATGGTTCGGGCTGATGAATCCATCCGTTTATATCAATGCGCAATAATGATAAAGAAAAGGAAGAGAAAAGTTTACAAACAAATAAGATTCAGAAAAAGGTAGGTTAGGGAGGTTGAGCTGGGTATATGTAATGGCTATAATTCAATCCCTGTGTATGTTTCGAAGAATGATTCTATAATCCAATTCAATATAAGATACGAATGGTTTACGTTATGGAAGAAACATATGTATATGTGATATTAGATATTCACGAGTTATATATGGACTATCCATATATATTATTTCCCATCCCACTGAAGTTAGATGGATTCCAACGGAAGGACTTCCGTTTCATCTTTGGCTGTGGATTGAATGAATAAACAGATGAAGTTAAGGATATAGAAGAGAAAGAGCGAAGAATTGAAAGAGTGGTTCGGAACAAAGAAATGGAAGAACTAGAATCGTATGACTTTACAAAGACTCCATGGATAGGAACTAAAAACGAGATATTGAAGCAGTTATGATGATTCAGTAATATCATCACTTCAATTTGGAGTTCTTAGTTACTTCGACCCGATGGATCTTAGTGATGGAATAATAAGTCATAATTCAGTGATTGTATCATTAACCATTTCTTTATTTTGGTGCGAGGAGCTTACCATGAATCCACTGATTTCTGCCGCTTCCGTTATTGCTGCTGGATTGGCCGTAGGGCTTGCTTCAATTGGACCTGGAGTTGGTCAAGGTACTGCTGCGGGCCAAGCTGTAGAAGGTATTGCGAGACAACCAGAAGCAGAGGGTAAAATACGAGGTACTTTATTGCTTAGTCTGGCTTTTATGGAAGCTTTAACAATTTACGGACTGGTCGTGGCATTAGCGCTTTTATTTGCGAATCCTTTTGTTTAATCCTATAAATGTGAAAAATACGTACTTATTTTTTTCTTATTTGATTGCCGTGAACTTGCCGCTTGCTTCTTCGAATTATATCAACACTTTACTCCTACAACCACTTATTCGTTGAGACAATACCCCACCCCAGGGAAAAGGCTGATTTGAGGATGAGGAATTAGTAGATCCACTCGCTTTCTTCCTTTCCATCCTTAATGGAACCCTTTTTTTTTTTCACTTTTAGGAAGCGTTGTAACAAACGAGGTATTTCGCAATTGGCATGAGACCCGGGACCTCATATTAATAAGTATTTTATTGGATTGGGAACTTCAATTGAAATAATAATAAAGAATAAATGAAATTTCAAAATGAAATGAATCTATTTTATAAATAAATTCATATTTATAAATAAGTAAATAAATAAAAAGAAATCAATCAAAAGTGGGGCGAAATTATACAATAAAGAAAACTCTGTTCAATTAATTTTGTTAGTCCTATCTATAAGAGGAGAGCATATGAAAAATGTAACCGATTCTTTCGTTTCCTTGGGTCACTGGTCATACGCCGGGAGTTTCGGGCTTAATACCGATATTTTAGCAACAAATCCAATAAATCTAAGTGTAGTGCTTGGTGTATTGATCTTTTTTGGAAAGGGAGTGTGTGCGAGTTGTGTATTTCAAGAATAGGCTGGATCCAACCAGCTGCACTTATTTACTTATTTATTTATAAATAGGAAAGTTATAACTAGGAAAGAAAGGTGCACGATCTCAACGAATTACTTCTGAATAAATTCAGAAATCATATGTAAGAACCATAGCATTTCGTGACTCATTGGTAAATCGACTTTGATTCTCTATCAACCAATAATGTGGGACCATTAACATGGTTAAAGCTAAACCGTTTGAAGTCCAGGCACAACATGGTACTCTTTCTACCACTACGTTAGTACGGATATGGTTTAAAAATGAATAGAATAGTTGGCAATTTATCTGATATAGAACACTCATATCAATAAAATGATTTGAACCATTTATTGAAAAATGAAAAAAAAAAACAAATGGGTGCCTCGCCCCCTTTTTGTATCCAACGCTAAATCGACGGCCTGTGTATAAAATAAGAAGAATTCTTTGGATTTGAAGAAAAAAAAAAATGAAAAATTCATAAAATAATAAATAAAAAAAAAAATAAACAACTTTGCTGACAATTACAGATTTTTTGTCTGGTCGGAAGAGTCCTCCGAATATTCTGTTCTGGTCTTGTATCAGTTTCGATATCGTGGAATACGAACAGAGAAGAGAGGGCAGGCTCATTACATTAAAAGATATGGGAATGCCCATTAAGTAACTGAGC
>NW_027519547.1:5000-12500 GCF_043159265.1 Tasmannia lanceolata
GTCGATTCATCATTTTTAACGTCTCTAATTCAAAACCGAACATGAAACTTTGGTTTCATTCGGCTCCTTTATGGAATATAGATGGATTCCCAGATCTAAGGCGTAAACGAAACTAAAAAAAAAAGAGAAAATATTTACGATACGATGTGTGGAAAAAGGGGAGTCATCGCAAATCCGAATTCAAAGAAAAAATTCGATCCATAACATCTATGTCAGTTTTTCTGTATGAATATGAATGCATACAAAACAACTCACTTTCTAGATGATCCCTCTAGAAGAGGGGATTTTAAAAAATACTTCTAGTTACTTCGTTCCCTATTTCTACTCGCGAGAATCCTGAGGAAAAGAATTTTCTTCCGCCGAGCTGAAACAATATGTCGACGACTCTAGTAAACCAAAGTCATCGTTTAATAGCTATTTGGCTTCAACCTCCTCCCCCCCAAAAAGTGGAAGATCTAGTTACGATTAGAAATAAACTTTTGTATCTTCATCCATAGATCCTTTACTCATACTCATTCAAAAGGAACGGTTGATCCAACTCAAAAAAAAAAAAATTATGTTTCGCGATTCCATAATCCAATTTGCTTATTCAAATTATAATTTACCTTTGGATACAAATCACGAGAATGTATATTCTTCCTCAAACGTGGCGTTGAGAGGTAAAGGATTAAACCCTTTTAAGAAATAAAGTTTTTGATCGGAATAGGAAAAAACCGAAAGAACCTTTAACTATTTCAGTTGTTAATAGAACGAATCACACTTTTACCACTAAACTATACCCGCTACAATATGATTATTGTATATGAATGTACCGTTTGTCCAACAAAACAAGGGAGTAAAACGTAATCAAGATAGTATCAGAATCATGAAAATTGGAGTGCTGATGTGTTCCAGGGGGAAGGCTTGATGAAATAGGAGAAGAGAATGGGGGCTCATTTAAATAACAAGTTATATCTTTTCTTTTGCTGGTGGAGTTATTACTGACAGTCCCGGCCTGAAAGATCCATTTAAGTCGGAACATAAGATTGAGTTAAGTTGCGCAAGAATCCATAGCTCCATTTTTTTTTTTCAACTTCTTCCTCGAGTCTTTCAAGCAAAGAAACGATTTTCTCAAAAAAATAAAAATAAAGAAGGAGAGTTTTAATTTGAGTCTTATCTTTTTTCGAAGCTATTCCTTTCTTCCCTATTCATTCACCTGTCCGATCTTCTGAATTGGGGTCAATTAGATCTAGTAAAAAATCATAGTATTCATTTTGTTTGTGTTTGTGGACTCAAATGTTCAAACAAAGCTTGTCCCTTGAAGAAATAAATGAGTTCTAATAGAAATAGAATATGTATGTTTTTTTATTCCAGTAGGGAAATCGAGAAAAGGAAAAAGAAAAAATAATAAGAAATGAAACTCCTATCATAGGAATGGAAATAGTCCTTCTTGCTCTTGTTGCTGCTTCAATAACAATTTGGTTTTCAAATCAGAAAAATAATTTGATCCATGATTCATTGGAACAAAAGAAGGAACGGCCTGGCTAGGTACTGTACTGGCCAGGCCGGGGGAATAAAAGAACCCTTCGGACGAAATCAAAGACGTACTCTTTCTATTGGAGATATCTGTTTCGAATCGTTATCCAAATTGAATTGCGGATAAAATTCGTATATATATAGTAAGTATAATATAGTAAGTATAAATAAATGTATAAAATAAATAAATAAAGATAATTCGTATATATATAGTAAGTATAATATAGTAAGTATAAATAAATGTATAAAATAAATAAATAAAGATAAAGAAAGACTTTGATCAATATTTACTTCAGGCGTCGCATATGAATTATCTTTTTGTAATTGGGAGAGATGGCTGAGTGGACTAAAGCGACGGATTGCTAATCCGTTGTACGAGCTGTTCGTACCGAGGGTTCGAATCCCTCTTTCTCCGTTCCCTCGGATCACTTGAGATTTATCTTTCGAATTCGAAAAAATATCAAGTCCTTTATCATAGTTAAATGTCTGGAATAGAGAAAAGCATAGGAAAATGCAGAAATCAAGCAAGGAAATAATGAAAAATCTCTGATTTTTTTATTCCTCACGTCCAGGATTACGTCCTGGATCATTAGATAGGAATCCGAAGATGAAGAGAGAAACAAAGAATATCACTACTGTGTAAACGAAGAGTTTGAGAGTAAGCATTGCACAATCTCCAAGATCATTTTTTTTTTGTTTTTTGCAAAGGAAATAAGGGAATAGATTCTCTATTTTTGTACCACATATCCTTGACACCAAGAAAAGAAATGAAAAAGTGGTTTCTAGAAAAGAAAGGAATTTGCAGGAATTCCTTTGTTACCAAAATTATCTTGTCATACCCCAATTAGGTATTATGGGGTACCATAATGGGGTCTTTGACCCCTGGAACTGGAAGGGCATAATGCGGAAATTAGGTGATCCAGATTCATCGCGGCTATCAAAAAGCAAAAGAATTTCAATCTTTGAATCGAGGGTTCATAATGTAAGACTTATCTGATCTTATCAATTGTTATGTTAGAGTTGAATTTATTTTATCGAATAAATCATGAATATGAATGTTTCTAGGACAGTATTAAAGATCTCATCGAAAACTTACAGCAGCTTGCCAAACAAGGGCTAAGAGAAAAAAGAGCACAGGTATGACTGGCATAAAATCTACGATTGGATTGAAAAAAGCATAAGCTTCGGGCAATTTGGCGAAGAAAAAGCTACTCGAATGAAGGGCAGAATTAAGACAGATACAGATCAAACTAAAGATATTAAGCATAAGAAATATTTCGTTCTTGGAGATAATTTCATTTTTATTGAGTTATTGATATAAGGGAAAAATTAAGAAAGAAGAGAAGACAAAAAATCCTTCTTTCTTTTTCTTTGAACTTCCCCCAATCAAAAATCCTTCAATTCTCAAATGAGAATAGAAGGAATCATACTTTCATACAATATCTTAATTGACTTATATGGAATGATCAATGAATTCATTTTCATTCTACATTTACACGTATAGAATCCTAGCAACAACCTATTCCATAGATATTTGGGCTGGAATTGACGAATAACCAATAACAATATTAGTGTTTATTAGTGTCGAATTGAAATCTAAATGGGGCGTGGCCAAGTGGTAAGGCAGCGGGTTTTGGTCCCGTTACTCGGAGGTTCGAATCCTTCCGTCCCAGACCGCTTCTATCAAAACAAAGATTGTTCTCTTTAACAATCTTCTGTTTAAGAGTATAAGGTATAAGGTTGGATACAATATGATCCAATTTTTCTTTCTGAGTTCTAATGATTCTTCTATGAATCATAGATTCCTTTCGATTTCCAATTGTAAGAAAAAGAATCGAGTATAAATTGCGGATGGAAATAAACATCTTTTACCTTTTTGATATTAGGTAGGATGGGAACATAGATCAAAGTTGAATTAAAAAAAAAATGGGATGGGCCGTTCAGTGTATGCCCGTCCCGCTCTACTCATATTCATATTGGGGTAAGTTAGTCACTTATAGAAACTTTATGCCCATCTATTATATTTTGATTCTCACATGATGCATTCTAAGTTGAAATGCGAAAGATAAGATCTCTATTTTTTCGAAACTAAACATGTTAGTCAAAATGACTAATTCTATGTGGATCCTGAATCCTAAACAGGAGGGAGTTCTTGGGACTAATTACATCACTGGGATTAAAGTTCTTAAGACTGGGTGTGGGTGGGGTAAAATCAAAATTAAGAACAACGAATTGATCTGGACCCATTTTGCTTTGTACCTATACAAGATAATATAACATACCGCAAGAGGATCTTTTATTATTTGATTGTCTTGGGGTATGATTCATGATCCCCATAGAATTCGAGTTAATCGGCAATGGAAGGTATCAATTTTTCAATATCTGTGTCGTCCGGATCTCATTAATAAACAATAAAGTGCAATATGGAACAGATTTTTTTTCTTTGAGCCTAATTGCTTTTTTTTTTTTTGCATCTGGCTACAATAAATAATTGGAAGTCAATGTAGTGATTGGGAGGAAGATTCATATATTCCATTCACTTTACTTTTGACTTGATAGAATTTATGGAAGGGTTACTAAACCTAAAGTAAAGCAAAATCTGTATAAAATGAACCATGCCTACATGTATTGTTATTGTTTGTTCTATTTCAGTGATACCGGTATTTCGGCTGCGGTGAAAAAGATCTTTGATACCTTACCTTAAATATCTATGATTACTCCCGTTGACAATTGTTCTGTGTATCTGATGGATACGGAAAGATCATACTCCTACGGTTCTGGTTTTATCAATCAGATGGAAGAATAACAACCTTAATCTTATCTTACATGAGAGCTTTTTTCCATCCATCCCATCCCCATGAAAACAAATAAATTGAATTTGTTTCTCGATCCATCTACCTGCTTTAAATCATTAATGATTCAATTGGAAAAGGAACATGGATTTCTCTTATGTCTTATGATGATCAAATTTAGTCATTACAGGAAAACTTATTTCCATTAATGATAATGATGTCGAAGTAGGAAATTATGATGTCGAAGTAGGAAATTCTTGAAACCTTTTTTCATGATTCCTTTATCAATCCTTAGATACTTGAAGAAGCGCGAGATTGATGAACCTAGTCTATAATCGATTCATTTGCGACTTTTCCGAGTCATTGGAATAGCTTATTTGGCTAATGACTTATTTTGTTCCGGTATTGAGTATTGAGAATCTAATTAAAGACCTTTCTTTAATTTAGTTGTTCGAGAAAGAGTTGGATCCTTCATGATTGATTGTCCCGAACAATCTGTTGAAGATGTAGATGTAAAGAAGTGTTAAGTAATTCGTTTATTCGTCTTTTTTAGAAATGTGTTTCATTCATACGGTCGAATATGGGGTAAGATTGAATCTTTGTCTTTGCTTGTGGGGCCTTCTCTAGATGAATACCTATCCATCCATATATATATCAAAATATCTATAATATAGATATCAAAATATATATCAAAATCAAAATATAGATATAAATATCTATTTATATATATAATTTATATATATATAAATATAAAAGTATGGACTGCTGTGTACCGATTGAGCGTACCGATTGAGCCAATGACTATTCCGGATTCCATATTGAATCAATTCCATACCGGTTCAAAATTAGAGGAATGTTATGGTAAAACTTCGTTTGAAACGATGTGGTAGAAAGCAACGTGCGACTTGAAAGACATGATCGGCTGTGGATTCTTGCATCCACCATTTTATATATCAATGAAGATGCTCTTGGCTCGACATAGTTTGTTCTGTTCTACTAGGACCCCCCAAAATTGGGGGTTGTAAATAGTACATGATGTAGCTCGAGTATAAAGTATTGATTCATTTATCAAGGGGAAGGATCTAGGGTTAGTGCCAATCAATAAGTTGGAACAACTTCGTAAGTATATCTTCGATATAGAAATCCAAAGGTTCAAATTCCAACAAGTTTCGAATAAAAAAAAACAAAGTAAAATTTGCCGGAATTGGTAAAACTATTTTGATCAAAAGTGTATTACAGGGGAATCAATCGTTCGTATGATTCTTTCAATAGAAAGAAATAACAAAAGGTATGTTGCGACCATTTTGAAACGATTAAGGATCACCGAAGTAATGTCTAAACCCAATGATTCAAAGCAAAGATAAAGGATACCGGAACAAGGAAACACCATTTTCAATTGTCTCAACAACTGGAACTAGATCAGAATGAGGAAGAAAAAGAGATTCTAGGCGGGACAAATAAAAGAGGTTAGAGACGGCTCAACAAATGTCCAAGGATTTCCCTTTAAGCTCTTTGAGAATTGCCCAACTTGAGTTATGAGTACGAATGATATTTCTTTTTTTTTTTAGGAAAGGAAAGGAAGGAAGAACAAAAAAAACGACTCAACTTATAGTCTAATTGATGATTTTATGGATACATTTGTCACTATATGATATGCATAGCATAAATTCAAACTCGAATCATTCTTTCTCGAGCCGTATGAGGAGAAAACCTCCTATACGTTTCTAGGGGGGGCATTGTTCATCTATATCTATCCCAATGAGTCATCTATCGAATCATTGCGATTGATGTTCGATCCCAAAGAGAAGGAAGAGATCTTCGTAAAGTGGGTTTTTACGATCCGATAAAGAATCAAACTTATTCAAACGTTCCTGCTATTCTATATTTCCTTGAAAAAGGCGCTCAACCTACAGGAACTGTTCATGATATTTCAAAGAAGGCAGAGGTCTTTAAGGAACTTCGAATTAATCAAACGAAATGAAATAAATGAAATAAACAAAAAAGGGGGGTGCCCAGTATCTTATCGAGCTTTGTGTAATTCTTTCTCCACCACTCCGATTTTTCTTACTCTATTCATACCTATTCACTATTGCTCCTCTATAATCCCATATCAGATAACGATAACGAAAAAAAATCTTTTTTTATTGATATGAGACAGATAGAAAAAAAAATCTCGAGTGAATAGATGAAATAATCGGATCTAGAAAATGATGGTATGGGATTACCATCAATCGGATTGTTTTCGTTGGGACTCCACCAACAAACAAGGGGTCAATCTTGTTTATTGTACCTCTATTGAATAAACTAGAGATTTTTTTCCTACTTTTTTTTTTTTCTTATTTATTCCCCCATCCACACTTCATTTCTGATCTGTGTAGTGTCAATCCAACACAAGTACTTATTTTCTTTAATTGAATTTGTTTTCTCAACCAACATTCAATTCATATTGACAATGTTGTATCGATCAAATATAATTTGATCGTGGATAAATAGATCCATTTATCCCAGCCTCATAAGTTTGTTTCTTTATTTCTTTACTTTATTTCAATTTCACTCAAATGGTGAGTTCGCCAGATTCGCTGCGACACAAGAAGTATCTTCTTAATGAAAAATGAAAAAAAAAAATATTGATAAAAATATGGATGATCCATAAATTTTGGCATCCATCTATATTGATCCGGGAATTCGTTGTATTTTCATCTAATCTGTTCATTTTGATGTTCATAATTGATCATCAAATTTTCTTTTAGATTTGTTTGTTACTAGTTCAATGTTTTGACGGGGTCGAGCAATCCAATCCCAATCTCTTGGTTTGAGTTTTATTTTTATTCCGATCGTATCTACACACCATATTTTTCCGGGTTGCTAACTCAACGGTAGAGTACTCGGCTTTTAAGTGCGGCTATGATCTTTTACACATTTGGATGAAGCAAGGGATTCGTCCATACCATTGGTATAGTTTGTAAGACCACGACTGATCCTGAAAGGGAATGAATGGAAAAAATAGCATGTCGTATCAATGGAGAATTTTGTTGATAATACTTTATCCTTACCGAATCGGTACAAAATCTTGTTTTGATTCTTGGAACGGGACCAAACCAATTCACCATTGGATCGAGTGAATAAATGGATAGGGCTCTATCGCTCCAATTATAGGGAAACCAAAAGTAACGAGCTTTTGTTCTTAATTCGA
>NW_027519548.1:12500-26814 GCF_043159265.1 Tasmannia lanceolata
ATTGATAATAGCTAAAAATCTTGGCCGTATGTTATTATTTCAATTTCCCGAGTGGTACGAGGATTTGAAGGAGTGGAATAAAGAAATGCATGTTAAATGCACCTATAATGGTGTTCAATTATCAGAAACAGAATTTCCGAAAAACTGGTTAACAGATGGGATTCAGATAAAGATCTTATTTCCTTTCTGTCTGAAACCTTGGCGGGGATCTAAACTACAATTTCATCATAGAGATCCAATGAAAAACAAAGGAAAAATAGAAAATTTTTGTTTTTTAACGGTCTGGGGAATGGAAACTGAATTACCTTTTGGTTCTCCACGAAAAGAACCTTCTTTTTTTGAACCCATTTTTAAAGAACTCGAAAAAAAAACGAGAAAAGTTCAAAAAAAATATTTTCGAGTTTTCAGAATTTTAAAAGAAAGAACAAAATGTTGTCTAAAGGTCTCAAAAGAAAAAATAAGATGGGTTATCAAAATAGTTCTATTTATAAAAAGAATAATGAAAGAGCTTACAAAAGTGAACTCAATTTTATTATTTGGGTTGAGGAAAGGCTATCAACCGAGTGAAACTGGAAAAGATTTCATAATCAGTAATAAGATTACTCACGACTCGACTATTCAAATTAGATCCATGGATTGGACAAATTATTCACTGACAGAAAAAAAAATGAAAGATCTGACTGATAGTACAACCAAAATCAAAAATCAAATAGAAAAAATAAAAAAAGACAAGAAAAAAATATTTCTAACTACAGATACAGATATAAATATTAGTCCTAACAAGACAAGTTTTGATGATGAAAGATCGGAATCACAGAAACATATTTGGCAGAGATCAAAAAAAAGAAGTGCCCGATTAATACGTAAATCGCAATATTTTATAAAATATTTCATTGAAAGAATATACATAGATATCTTTCTATGTGCCATTAACATTCCCAGGATTAATACACAACTTTTCCTTGAATCAACAAAAAATCTTATCGATAAATATATTTACAATAATGAAACAAATAAAGAAGGAATTGATGAAACAAATCAAAATACAACTCAGTTTATTTTGACTATCCAAAAGTCACTTTCTATTTCGAATATTCGAAATAATAATTCACAGATTTATTGTAACTTATCTTTCTTGTCCCAAGCATATGTATTTTACAAATTATCACAAAACCAAGAAGTTATTAACAAGTATCACTTGATATCTGTACTTCAATATCATGGCGCATCTCCTTTTATTAAGCATAGAATAAAGGACTATTTGGGTACACGAGGAATTTTTGATTTCAAACCAAGACATAAGAAATTTTCGAATTCCAGAATGAATGAATGGAAAAACTGGTTAAAGCGTTATTTATCAATACAATTTATCTCAGAATAGATGGTCTAGATTAGTATCGAAAAAATGGCGAACTAGAGTCAATCATCGTCGTACGATTGAAAATAAAGATTCCAAAAAATGGGATTCATATGAAAAAGAAAAAGACCAATTCATTTATTACGAGAAAGAAAATGATTGCGCGGTGAATTCATTGCCGAGTCAAAAAGAAAAATTTAAAAAACACTACAGATATGATCTTTTATCGTGTAAATATATTAATTATGAGGATAGGAAGAGCTCATATATTTATGTATCCCCGTTAAAAGTAAATGGGGGCCGAGAGATTCCCTATAATGACAACACACCTAAACCCGAATCATGTTATGTACTGGGGGATATAGCTATTAGTGATTATCTAGAAGAAGAGTCTATTATGGATACGGGTAAAAATCCGGATAGAAAATATTTTGAGTGGAGAATTCTGCATTTTTGTCTTAGAAAAAATATCGATATTGATACCTGGACCGATATGGATACTGGGACCAATATTAATAAAAATACTAAGAATGGGATTAATGATTATGAAATAATTGATAAAAAAGATCTTTTTTATTTCACGATTCATCAAGAAATCAACCCACCCAATCAAAAAAAAAACTTTTTTGATTGGATGGGAATGAATGAAGAAATGCGATATCGTCCCATATCGAATCTGGAATCTTGGTTCTTCCCAGAATTTGTGCGACTTTATGATACATATAAAATGAAACCATGGATCATACCAATCAAATTACTTCTTTTAAATTTTCATGGAAATAAAAACATTAGTGAAAATAAAAACATTAGTGAAAATCAAAAAAAAGATCTTCGTATATCATCTAATCAAAAAGAATATCTTGAATTAGAGAACCGAAATAAAGAAAAAGAAGAAGAACAGCCGGGCCAAGGGGATATTAGATCAGATGCACGAAACCAAGAGAATCTTGAATCAGATGCACAAAAAAAAAAAAAATATGTTGAAAAGGATTACGCGGAATCAGACATTAAAAAAAGGAGAAAGAAAAGAAAATACAAGAGCAACAGAGAAGCAGAACTAGAGTTCTTCCTAAAAAGATATTTGCTTTTTCAATTGAGATGGGACGATTCTTTGAATCAAAGAATGATCAATAATATCAAGGTATATTGCCTCCTGCTTAGACTGATAAATCCAAGGGAAATTGCTATATCCTCTATTCAAAGAGGAGAAATGCGCCTGGACGTAATGTTGATTCAGAAGGATCTCACTCTTACGGAATTGATAAAAAGGGGAATATTTATTATTGAACCAGCCCGCCTGTCTATAAAACGGGATGGACAATTTATTATGTATCAAACCATAGGCATTTCATTGGTCCATAAGAGTAAACACCAAACTAATCGAGAACGTCGAGAAAAAAAATATGTTGATGAGAATTCTTTCAATGGATCTATTGCACAACATGGAAAGATGCTTATGAATGGAGATGAAAATCATTATGATTTTCTTGTTCCTGAAAATATTCTATCTCCTAGACGTCGTAGAAAATTGAGAATTTTAATGTGTTTCAATTTCAGTAATGAGAATATTGTGGATATAAATCCAGTATTTTTCAATGAGAATAACGTAAAGAACTCTGGGCAATTTTTGGATGAGGACAAGTGTCTTGATACAGATACAAATAAATTCATTCAATTCAAATTATTTCTTTGGCCCAATTATCGATTAGAAGATTTAGCTTGTATGAATCGCTATTGGTTTGATACGAATAATGGCAGTCGTTTCAGTATGTCAAGAATATATATGTATCCACGATTCAGAATTAGTTAATGGTACATTTTATATACATCATGTATCATAGCCGATATATGAAGACAGACAGGTGTACACACACGTTGTGTTACATTACATTCTGACACATGATACTGATTCAATGACGTATCAATTGGACCTAGGAATGAATCAACAGAATCTTCTTAAACCCAAATCATTCTCTTTCGTGGGTCCAGAAATGTACCATCCCTTTCTATGTATTGTATCCGAATCAAATTACAAATTAAATTGGATTTATTAATTCAATTTAAATAGAAAAAGTTATTATATGAATAAATCCAGATTATTGTGTGTACCAGATCGAAATGACTGGCATTATCATTTTATTATTATTCCTGATCGGTAAAATCCATATTTGTGGGAACGAAAGAAAAAAAAAAAGAGAGAAGAATTATTCTTTTTTATGGTAAAAAATTTATTTATCTCGGTTATTCCGCAAGAAGAAAAAGAAAAAAACAAAGGGTCTGTTGAATTTCAAGTATTCAATTTCACCAATAAGATACGGAGACTTACTGCACATTTTGAATTTCACAGAAAAGACTATTTATCTCAGAGAGGTCTGCGAAAAATTCTGGGAAAACGTCAACGGCTGCTGGCTTATTTGTCAAAAAAAAATAGAGTACGTTATAAGGAATTAATTGGTCAGTTGGATATTCGGGAGCCAAAAAATCGTTAATTTGAGGATTCATTTGAATTTTTTGGTTTATTAGATCTTGAATTTTGATGAACTTTGTTTCGTTTTCAACAATTCATGGAATAATGAATCGGGGAAGAAAGCATATGACTGTACCGGCTACAAAAAAAGACCTCATGATAGTCAATATGGGCCCTCACCACCCATCAATGCATGGTGTTCTTCGACTCATTGTTACTCTAGATGGTGAAGATGTTATTGACTGTGAACCTATATTGGGTTATTTACACAGAGGAATGGAAAAAATTGCGGAAAACCGAACAATTATACAATATCTGCCGTATGTAACACGTTGGGATTATTTAGCTACTATGTTCACAGAGGCAATAACGGTAAATGCCCCCGAACAATTGGGAAATATTCAAGTACCTAAAAGAGCCAGTTATATCAGAGTTATTATGCTGGAGCTAAGTCGTATAGCTTCTCATTTGTTATGGCTTGGGCCTTTTATGGCAGATATCGGTGCACAGACTCCTTTCTTCTATATTTTCCGAGAGAGAGAATTGCTATATGATCTATTCGAAGCTGCCACAGGTATGCGAATGATGCATAATTATTTCCGTATCGGAGGAGTAGCTGCTGATCTACCTCACGGATGGATAGATAAATGTTTGGATTTCTGCGATTATTCTTTAACAGGAGTTGTTGAATATCAAAAGCTTATTACGCGGAATCCTATTTTTTTGGAACGAGTTGAAGGAGTGGGCATTATTGGTGGAGAGGAAGCAATAAATTGGGGTTTATCGGGACCAATGCTACGAGCTTCCGGAATCCAATGGGATCTTCGTAAAGTTGATCATTATGAGTGTTACGATGAATTCGATTGGGAAGTCCAATGGCAAAAAGAAGGAGACTCATTAGCTCGTTATTTAGTACGAATCAGTGAAATGACGGAATCTATAAAAATTCTTCAACAGGCTCTGGAAGGAATTCCGGGGGGACCCTATGAGAATTTAGAAGTACGACGCTTTGATAGAGCAAAGGATTCTGAATGGAACGATTTTGAATACCGATTCATTAGTAAAAAACCTTCTCCCACCTTTGAATTGTTAAAACAAGAACTTTATGTGAGAGTAGAAGCCCCAAAAGGAGAATTAGGAATTTTTCTGATAGGAGATAATAGTGTTTTTCCCTGGAGATGGAAAATTCGTCCACCGGTTTCATAAATTTGCAAATTATTCCTCAGCTAGTTAAAAGAATGAAATTGGCTGATATCATGACGATACTAGGTAGTATAGATATCATTATGGGAGAAGTTGATCGTTGAAATGATAATTGATACGACAGAAGTACAAGCTATCAATTCTTTTTCCAGATCGGAATCTTTAAAAGAAGGCTATGGCCTTATAGGGACGCTTGTCCCTATTTTTACTCCCGTATCGGGGATCACAATAGGGGTACTCGTGATTGTGTGGTTAGAAAGAGAAATATCCGCAGGGATACAACAACGTATTGGGCCTGAATATGCTGGTCCCTTGGGAATTCTTCAAGCTCTAGCGGATGGGACAAAACTGCTTTTCAAAGAGGATCTTCTCCCATCTAGAGGAGATATTCGTTTATTCAGTATCGGGCCATCCATAGCGGTCATATCAATTCTACTAAGTTATTCAGTAATTCCTTTTGGCTATCGCCTTGTTCTAGCCGATCTCGGTATAGGTGTTTTTTTGTGGATCGCCATTTCCAGTATTGCTCCTATTGGACTTCTTATGTCAGGATATGGATCGAATAATAAATATTTCAGGTGGTCTACGAGCTGCTGCTCAATCTATTAGTTATGAAATACCATTAACTCCATGTGTGTTATCAATATCTCTACGTGTGATTCGTTGCAACATTAACTTTTATTTCTTTCCTTTATTTCTAGGAAAGAGGTTGAATGTATTGAATAGATATCTTGATTTTTTTATTCACCATTTAGGTTGATGAACTAAACGAGATGGTTATATGAGTGAAACAAAACAGCTTATGAATTCGCAGTAAGAAGATTGATTCTCATTCCCTATGTACGAGAGGAAAGTGTAAGTAAAGATAAGCGGTGGAAACTGTTTACCCCAAGATTGGTTGATTAGTCATCATGACTTGAAGCGGGTGCAAAAGATCAACTGTATGGAGTTTCTACAATTGTTATTGTATGCATTATCATATCGGGAATCAATCAAAAATGAGTGGACGGTTAGGAACACCAAGGTACACAAAGGATTCGTCATGGAAATAATGTAAGGTATCAAAAACCAAAGGGATATTTTTGCATAAAAGGAATCATAATGAGGGCTTTAAGTTGGTAGAAATGATCAAGCAGTACTTCCCATGATTCCGATCCAGAGTATGCTCCTATCCACTGATTAAAGAAATGACTATCGGGAACGAAGTAATCCTTTATTTTTTTTTGAGAATCCCCTCTTCTGCGAAAGAAGAACAGGAACGAAAGAAATGGAATGCAATAGGAAAAATAAATAGTAATAGATCTTTCTTTATTCTTTCTTTCCTCCATCCCATCCGTATTAATACAGATAGGCTTCTTATCATGATTCATGAAATGAACTAATGTAGAGTGTCTAATTCTTTTTCGTAATCGAAAGATATGGGTAGAAATATCTATTGATACAACGAGTATTTTATTGAAAGATTAAGCTATTACTGAACAAAGATAAATTGTAATATTAATTATAAAATAAATTATGAGAGCAATTCGGAAGCACTTTGAATTTGTTATTATAGCAGACAGAATTCCATTGGTCTAATTAGGGACTCCCTGATGCATCTTTACTCTATTCACTCTCAAAAAATGCCGAGGTAATACTGAATCAGTCCTTAGATTTATTTGTGGCCATCGAGGAGCCGTATGAAGCTGAGGTCTCATGTACGGTTCTGAAATAGCGATGGGAACAGTGATGTTATCATCGACTATGATTATCTAACAGTTCAAGTACAATTGATATAGTTGAGGCACAGTCAAAATATGGGTTTTGGGGATGGAATCTGTGGCGTCAACCCATAGGGTTTATAGTTTTTATAATTTCTTCCCTAGCAGAATGTGAGAGATTACCTTTTGATTTACCAGAAGCAGAAGAAGAATTAGTAGCGGGTTATCAAACCGAATATTCAGGTATCAAATTTGGTTTATTTTACGTTGCTTCTTACCTAAATCTACTAGTTTCTTCATTATTTGTAACAGTTCTTTACTTGGGCGGGTGGAATCTCTCTATTCCGTACATATTCATTCCTGAACTTTTCGGAATAAATAAAACGGGGGGAGTATTTGGAACAACGATTGGTATCCTTATTACATTAGCTAAAGCTTATTTGTTCCTGTTCATTCCTATCACAACAAGATGGACTTTACCTAGGATGAGAATGGACCAACTATTAAATCTTGGATGGAAATTTCTTTTACCCATTTCTCTGGGTAATCTATTATTGACAACTTCTTCCCAACTCCTTTCACTGTAACAGTATATGATACTCTAGATTCATAACCTCCCTTAAGCAAGAGAAAGAAATATCAAATTATTCATGGATAGCCACGATATGTTCCCTATGATGACTGGGTTCATGAATTATGGTCAACAAACAGTACGAGCTGCAAGGTACATTGGTCAAAGTTTCATGATTACCTTATCCCACGCGAATCGTTTACCTATAACTATTCAATATCCTTATGAAAAATCGATCACATCAGAGCGTTTCCGTGGTCGAATCCACTTTGAATTTGATAAATGCATTGCTTGTGAAGTATGTGTTCGTGTATGTCCCATAGATCTACCCGTTGTTGATTGGAGATTGGAAACAGATATTAGAAAGAAACGGTTGCTTAATTATAGTATTGATTTTGGAATCTGTATATTTTGTGGTAACTGCGTCGAGTATTGTCCAACAAACTGTCTATCAATGACTGAAGAATATGAACTTTCCACTTATGATCGTCACGAATTGAATTATAATCAAATTGCTTTGGGTCGGTTACCAATGTCAGTAATTGGGGATTACACAATTCGAACAATTATGAATTCGACTCAAATTAAAATAACCACAGATAAACCCCTTGATTCAATAACGATTACCAATGACTAAGATTCATTTTGATCTAAAGGAGTGAAGCTTCTTTCATTTTGGTTGGTCAGTAACTACAAATCATAACTATTGATTGGTGAGAATCGCGGCTTGATTTGGATTTAGAATATATGAATATAGTCATGATGATTTCGGAATATCAAACTCCGAACTACTCTTTCGGATACAGAAGTGGAATTAGTCCAATAACTGTATCTACCTCAATCCAGACCCCATTACGATTCAATTAGAAACGTATCATATACAAGAAAAAAACAAGGTAACCTCTTTTTCCTGGCTGGGTCAGTAAGGTCATGAAATATTTCAACTTTTTTTTATCTCTTATTTTATACATAATGGATTTACCTGGGCCAATACATGATATTCTTTTAGTATTTTTGGGATCAGGTCTTATACTAGGGGGTCTAGGAGTGGTATTACTTACCAATCCCATTTTTTCTGCCTTTTCATTGGGATTGGTTCTTGTTTGTATATCCTTATTCATATTCTATCTAACTCCTATTTTGTAGCTGCTGCACAGCTCCTTATTTACGTGGGAGCTGTAAATGTCTTAATCATATTTGCTGTGATGTTCATGAATGGTTCAGAATATTACAATGATTTCTATCTTTGGACCGTTGGAGATGGGGTCACTTCACTGGTTTGTACAAGTATTCTTTTTTCACTAATTACTACTATTTCAGATACGTCATGGTATGGGATTATTTGGACTACAGGATCAAACCAGATTATAGAGCAGGACCTGATAAGTAATGTTCAACAAATTGGGATTCATTTATCAACAGATTTTTATCTTCCATTTGAACTCATTTCTATAATTCTTTTAGTTGCCTTGATAGGTGCAATTGCTATGGCTCGTCAGTAATAAATACTTAGAATTAGAAATGAATTAGAAATCCAAAATAAAATTAAAATAAATTTAAAATAAAAATAAATAAGGCCTTGTTCTGTCTTCTTGTATTGTTATTACATCCATTTTGCTTCAATTCAATTTATATATTTATTGTTCATATATTAAATTAAAAAGGGTTTTGTTTTAGTTCGATCCATTACCAATACCTTCCTTTGTTCCGTACTTGTTTTATATTCGAGTCAATCAGTGAAATTGTTGTTCATATTGAAATGAATCGAGATTGATGAGGAGTTGGTCAATGATGCTCGAGCATGTACTTATTTTGAGTGCCTATTTATTTTCTATTGGTATTTATGGATTGATCACAAGTCGAAATATGGTTAGAGCACTTATGTGTCTTGAGCTTATACTGAATGCGGTTAATATGAATCTCGTAACGTTTTCTGATTATTTGATAGTCGACAATTAAAAGGAGACATTTTCTCGATCTTTGTTATAGCTATTGCAGCCGCTGAAGCAGCTATTGGGCCAGCTATTGTTTCGTCGATCCATCGTAACAGAAAATCAACTCGTATCAATCAATCGAACTTGTTGAATAAATAGTCATAATGATATAAAAAAAGACAGATATATATAATATTATATTCACCAATTAAAATTAGCATATATGACTCGTATGACCATGTTTGCTGAAACGTAAGAAATCAAAGTATCTTGGTCCTCTTTCCTAAACAGATCCAGAGGTAAATTGATTCTAAAAAAAAATCAATTCTGGTAAACTACTGATTCATCTGGTATCTACAATATATGATTCATTTACTACCGATTTTACCAGATCGAAAATTGATAACGTTCAAAAAATTGATAGACACAATGTCACATTCAGTAAAGATTTATGATACATGTATAGGATGTACTCAATGTGTACGAGCCTGCCCCACAGATGTATTGGAAATGATACCTTGGGACGGATGTAAAGCTAAGCAAATTGCTCCTGCTCCAAGAACAGAAGACTGTGTAGGTTGTAAGAGATGTGAATCCGCTTGTCCAACAGATTTCTTGAGTGTCCGGGTTTATTTATGGCATGAGACAACTCGCAGCATGGGTCTAGCTTATTGATACGTTCCGTAAAACTCTACTTGAATCCATTTGATTCTTCTTTACCGACAAAAACCCGTACTCGAGAAAATATATTATTTCGAGCGCGGGTTTTTATGGTCAAAGTCTATCTTGTCTTTACCACGAGTTATTTTCCTTGGTTAACAATAATTGTTGTTTTTCCAATATCCGCGGGTTCATCAATTTTCTTTCTCCCTCATAGAGGAAATAAGGTGGTGAGATGGTATACTATATGCATCTGCTTGTTAGAACTCCTTCTAACGACCTATGCATTCTGTTATCATTTCCAATTGGACGATCCATTAATCCAATTGGAGGAGGATTATAAATGGATAAATATTTTGTATTTTCACTGGAGACTCGGGATCGATGGACTTTCCATCGGACCCATTTTACTGACGGGATTCATCACTACTTTAGCTACTTTAGCGGCTTGGCCAGTTACTAGAGATTCGCGATTGTTCCATTTCCTGATGTTAGCAATGTACAGCGGTCAAATAGGATCATTTTCTTCTCGAGACCTTTTACTTTTTTTCATCATGTGGGAGTTAGAATTAATTCCTGTTTACCTACTTTTATCCATGTGGGGAGGTAAGAAACGTCTGTACTCAGCTACAAAGTTCATTTTGTACACTGCGGGGGGTTCCATTTTTCTCTTAATGGGAGTTCCAGGTATGGGTTTATATGGTTCCAATGAACCAACATTAAATTTTGAAACATCAGCTAATCGATCGTATCCCGCGGCATTGGAAATAATATTCTATTTTGGCTTCTTTATTGCTTATGCTGTCAAATCACCGATTATACCCCTACATACATGGTTACCAGATACCCATGGAGAAGCACATTACAGTACATGTATGCTTCTAGCTGGAATTTTATTAAAAATGGGAGCATATGGATTGGTTCGGATCAATATGGAATTATTACCCCATGCTCATTCTATATTTTCTCCCTGGTTGATGATAGTCGGAACGATTCAAATAATCTATGCAGCTTCAACTTCTCCCGGTCAACGCAATTTAAAAAGCGAATAGCCTATTCCTCCGTATCTCATATGGGTTTCACAATTATCGAATTGCTTCCATAACTGATATGGGACTCAATGGAGCCATTTTACAAATCATTTCTCATGGATTTATTGGTGCTGCACTCTTTTTCTTGGCAGGAACGAGTTACGATAGAATACGTCTTGTTTATCTCGATGAAATGGGAGGAATAGCTACCCCAATGCCAAAAATATTTACCATGTTAAGTAGCTTCTCGATGGCTTCGCTTGCACTGCCAGGAATGAGTGGTTTTGTTGCAGAATTGGTAGTCTTTTTTGGAATAATTACCAGCCCAAAATACCTTTTAATGCCAAAAATACTAATTACTTTTGTAATGGCAATTGGAATGATATTAACTCCTATTTATTCATTATCTATGTTACGCCAGATGTTCTATGGATACAAACTATTCAATGTTACAAACTCCTACTTTGTGGATTCTGGACCGCGAGAACTATTTGTTTCGATCTGTATCTTTCTACCCGTAATAGGTATCGGTATTTATCCCGATTTCGTTCTCTCACTATCAGTTGAGAAGGTAGAAGCTATTCTATCTAATTACTTTCATAAATAGTTTTCATAAATAAGAAATAAAGTCAAATAATCCTGTGATTTACAAAATCGGTCGCTGTACACTGAAAAAAAAAAAATGAAGTGAATTGGAATTGTAATCAGATACATCTGGAGTTTTTGAGAACCATTTGAATTACTACTTGATTCAAATGGTTCTCAAAAACTCACACTAATTTTCGTTATATATTGGAGATTGATGTTCCCATGTATTCTTCAAGTCCCTTCTTCAATTCGCTGTTAATGTGAATGAACCATAACTATGTAGTCCTATTCCTAATAGATTGACCCCAAAATAGCATATCCAAATTATAAGAAATCCGATAGAAGCTACAATTGCCGAATTAACACCTTGCAAACTTTGATTTGTTCTAGTATGTAAATAAATCGCGAATATGGTCCAAGTAATAAATGCCCAAGTTTCCTTGGGGTCCCAATTCCAATAAGACCCCCATGCCTCATTAGCCCATACTGCTCCCGAAAGAATACCTATGGTTGAAAAGATAAACCCTAGACTAATGACACGATAACTCCAATGATCCAATCGCCGAGTCAATCGATACCTGTGATAATTTCTAAATGAAGGAAAAGAAGTGTTTTGTAAAACACTTCTTTTCTCATTCAAGTATTGGATCTCACCAAAGGAAAATGTCCCAATTAATAAATGATTGGTTTTAACAACAATATCTGTGTTTTTTCGAAATGTGATGACTAGAAAAGCTACTGATAATAACGCTCCACATAAAAGAGCTGCATAGCTCAATAACATCATACTTACGTGCATCATTAACCACTGGGATTGTAGGGCGGGTACTAATATTGCGGATTGATGCATTTCAGTTAAAAGACCTGAAGTGGCAAAGCCTTGGGTAAAAATAGCACTTGGCCCAGTTATTGCGCTTAAATTATTTTTATGGTTCCCCACTTTAGGAACCATATGAATAATGGAGAAACTCCATGAAAGGAACATTAATGATTCATATAAATCACTTAACGGGAAATGTCTCAAATAAATCCAACGAGTTATTAATAATCCTGTTATACAGAAAAAAGTAGCTATAATGCCTTTTTCTGATGAATCACATATTCCTACGATTTGATGGACTAATAAATCCATCAAATGAATCGTAATAACAATTGAAATGATCGAAAAAGATATGTGAGTTAATATATGTTCTAAAGTCGCAAATATCATAAAAAATTATTTTGTAAAAAAAAAAAGGGGGGTGTGTGTTCCTCAATTATGGAATGGAAATAAGGAAAGGAATTGAATTCCTTATAAGATAGGATTTATCTTGCCCCTTTTAGGGGATGCCGCCACTCGGATTCGAACCGAGATGCTCTAGCACTGCTTCCTAAGAGCAGCGTGTCTACCGATTTCACCATGGCGGCTTGATCGAAATAATAATAGCCCATACTATGTTCAATCGTCGAGATTGATGGATTCAATCCAATCGATCTTAGGAAAGATTAGAATCGATGAATCAAAAAACTCGTTCAAATAAATATTTGAACGTTCAATAATACTTAACTTAGTATAGTGGTATGGTGTCAGTTTTAACAATCATTTTCACGGAGTATAAGTCCCCCTGGACCAGTTGGAACTAGAGGGTTATGTCCTCAGTCGAGGTATACAACTAAAAATTGTCCTTTTTTTTCTATCTCATTTTTTTTTTATGATTCATTTCTCATTTATCTCATTTCATGGATCCGACATAAAAATGAGATTTTTGTTATTGTGAAAGCGAATTGATGGGGAAAGTTACAATCCCCATCTCGCAAATTATAAAATCTAATAGAATACCATTCTAGAATACTATAAGGAATGAAAAGTGAAACCTTTATCTTCTATCTAATGACTTCTTTTTTTTTTTTTCAAACAAAACAAAACGGAAATCAATCGTTTTTAGAACTCAATTAGACAGGCGAATTATTATTCTACATACCACAACATCCAGTTCTATCTCATATTGATGAGTTCCAAAATTCGTTAATGTAAAATGTAAATTATTCATCTTCTAAATCATCCAATTCATCGAGTCATGTCGATTCATTCAGATTATTCCGCGGCTTTATTACTTGTTTGTTGCACAAAAAAACTTTTGAATGCCCGGTAGAAATAGATTTAGCTAAGGATAAAGCTTTTATCGCGGCCCAATATCCCTTTCTCTTCCAAATATTTTTGCGAATACGCTTTTTTGACATAGAAGTACGTTTCTTTGGAACTGCCATTTTAAAAGAAAGAGGTTTCTCATTTTTATAGTTGGATGTGAAAGACATGTATTGTATTGTTCAAAATAAATCGTTCTTTCTATCCATTATCTATATCTATTCCATAGTGGATACTTCCTTCATAACATAAAAAATACAGATATGTGCGCATCACATATAGTATAACTAGGGATGAAAAAAAAAAAAGGGTTCCAATTTATATCTCAGTCTATTTATATATCGTCATGTTACATTTAATAAATCAAATCAAAAAACTTAAGAACCCATACATTTTACCCTTACCTAATTTAAGAAAACAATAATATAAAATTTTTTCGATTAATTGATCAAACTCGAGAATGGAGTACCCATAATTTAAATTCAAATGAGATCATGTAGTTAATCTCTTAAACGATACATTACTTGATAAAGGTCATTTTAGTAATTTATTATTTCAGCTCTATGCGAAATGACGAGTATCGTAGGATTTTCCATAAAATATGTTTGTTTTATTTGACTAGAAGCCAATCAATCAGTTCCAGAATGAATTAGTCAATGACTCCAAATAAACTAACTA
>NW_027519549.1:0-2500 GCF_043159265.1 Tasmannia lanceolata
ATATCTATCGTTATTTGGGTACCATATTCACTTCTTTGGGCTTCGATTGAATCGAGAAATAGGTTTGATTGTACATCTTTTTGATATATATATAAGGTATCCTCCGAATAATTCAAATCGAAGCAATTTGATGTCCGACTCGGGCCTATAATGACCGATCCATAGAAATACTCCAACACTCCACCTTTGTCATATATTCCATATATCACACTAGATAGATATCATATTCATGGAATACGATTCACTTTCAAGATGCCTTGATGGTGAAATGGTAGACACGCGAGACTCAAAATCTCGTGCTTAAGAGCGTGGAGGTTCGAGTCCTCTTCAAGGCATAATATTGAAAATGCTCATTGAATGAGCATTCTCAATAACAGATCTCGGATCTAATCGATATTGATATACCGAGTATCTGTTGATACGAAGTATTCCGGCGATCCCCACGATCCGAGTCCGGGCTGTTGGAATTGGAATAGGTTCGGCAGCGGATCACGAAATCTTGGCGATTTTCTCTATCTAATGAATGAGGAGTCCGTTTTGAAATCGTCCGCCCTGCACCCACCCCCCGAGTCTATGCTTCAACAGGAATCACACAAGGGTAGATTGATACAATAGAAACCTCTGGTAAAATGCCCGCCCGTCACGTCACCCAGCAGATAAAGTATATTACATAGTCCGTTTTAGGGATTGGCGACTTCCCCATTCAGTGACTTTGGCACTGGACGTTCCCAAAATGGGTACTATCGGGTCGGGTGAATTAGATAATAGACGTCTGTTGGCATTCCAGCCTTCCTTCTCCTTTCAGGGCCTATCCGAAAGAGAATCCAGTACCTCTTGGTCGGGAATATCTGAATAGGACGAACCGGCCCCCGTGGATATCTTTGCTTCGGAACAAAACAATTCGAATTAGGCTCGGTCAACTGGAATGTGTATTCTCCATATAGGAGATCTTCCAATTGAGAAGATCCATCGACCTGAGACGAAGAGAAAGGTCTATCTATTTTATTTAGTTATTCAGTTAAACCAATGATTCGTTATTGGAGCAGATAGCAAGAACCATTTCATCGGACATGCGTCTTTTTTATTTTCCAATGAATTTACATCTTTCATTAATGGAAATTGTTTGATGTAGTGAGTAATAGGCTCTGGTTGTTCGCCGTTCAAGAATTCTTGTTTAGGCAGTTCATACCATCCATACATAGTGTTTTGATCTAAGATTTCAATTCTTCCATGTTTCAGCAGTAGCATATTGTTCCATGGAGCTAAGGTCCAAAGGAATAAACAAGTGTTTCCACGACTCTACCACCCGGTCAATTCTGTTCCACTTAATCCCTCTTTCATGGCCACATATCTTTCCGGCTAAGGAATGGGAAATCTTTCTCCTGTTACATGAATCAAATGTTTCATTTCATCCGGGAAAAGCCATCTCTTTCTCAACAATGCCTTTGTCATTTGATCCAATAGCGTTCCGTTAGATAGGAACAGATTTGATAAATACTGATAACTCTCGGATGGAGTATTAGAACGGAAAGATCCATTAGATAATGAACTATTGGTTCTAAGCCATCTCTGGCGATGAATCAACAATTCGAAGTGCTTTTCTTGCGTATTCTTGATGAACCAGCGTTTATATATAGATGTAGGAGGATTTGTTTGGGAAGTAATAAGCCCCTTTGACATCTCTTCATCTGCAAAGAATTCTCGACGTGAAAACACAGAGACAAAGGGCTGATCTTTGAATAGGAAAAAGAATGGATCTGCAGGGTCCCAAATGAATTGGCTTATTCGAAAAAAGCCTTGTTCTTTGGAAGATCTATCTCGTGTCTGGTACTGCATGGTTCCACTCTGCAAGAACTCCGAATCATTCTCTTGAAGCTCATCCTCTTTATGATAAATGATCCGCTTGCCCCGAAATGACCTGGCCCAATAGGGAAATCCCAATTCATTGGGCCTTTCGATACAATCAAATAGATTGCCACAAGGGCGCCATATTCTAGGAGCCCAAACTATGTGATTGAATAAATCCTCCTCTATCTGTTGCGGGTCGAGGGCTCCTTCTCCTTCCCCTTCTTCAAACTCCGATTCGTATTTTTCGTATAGAAATCTCTGATCAACGATAGAACAAGATCCATTTTGCATCATATCTAACGGATTCCTTGGTTCGGACCGAAGAAGCAATGTCACTCGATCATTATCAAACTGACTGCAATCTTTTTCTGTCCGTGAGGATCCCACCAGAGCGCCTTCTACTTCTAATTCTAATAGGCCATGAACTAGATCAGAATCATTCTCAACGAATCCATAAGAAGTGATCCCATTTTTTTCATCGGGTCCGGGTGGAGACCAAAGATCTTGAGCGACCGATCCGGCAGAACAACTCAAAAGATAAAGAAGTATCGTTAATTTCTTCATGCTCGTTCCAAGTTCGAAGTACCATTTGTACAAATAAGAATCCCCTTCCTTACATGATTTCTTCTTCATATAGATAGATATAGGATCT
>NW_027519549.1:15000-20000 GCF_043159265.1 Tasmannia lanceolata
GGTGTGTAGATACGATCGGAATAAAAATAAAACTCAAACCAAGAGATTGGGATTGGATTGCTCGACCCCGTCAAAACATTGAACTAGTAACAAACAAATCTAAAAGAAAATTTGATGATCAATTATGAACATCAAAATGAACAGATTAGATGAAAATACAACGAATTCCCGGATCAATATAGATGGATGCCAAAATTTATGGATCATCCATATTTTTATCAATATTTTTTTTTTTCATTTTTCATTAAGAAGATACTTCTTGTGTCGCAGCGAATCTGGCGAACTCACCATTTGAGTGAAATTGAAATAAAGTAAAGAAATAAAGAAACAAACTTATGAGGCTGGGATAAATGGATCTATTTATCCACGATCAAATTATATTTGATCGATACAACATTGTCAATATGAATTGAATGTTGGTTGAGAAAACAAATTCAATTAAAGAAAATAAGTACTTGTGTTGGATTGACACTACACAGATCAGAAATGAAGTGTGGATGGGGGAATAAATAAGAAAAAAAAAAAAGTAGGAAAAAAATCTCTAGTTTATTCAATAGAGGTACAATAAACAAGATTGACCCCTTGTTTGTTGGTGGAGTCCCAACGAAAACAATCCGATTGATGGTAATCCCATACCATCATTTTCTAGATCCGATTATTTCATCTATTCACTCGAGATTTTTTTTTCTATCTGTCTCATATCAATAAAAAAAGATTTTTTTTCGTTATCGTTATCTGATATGGGATTATAGAGGAGCAATAGTGAATAGGTATGAATAGAGTAAGAAAAATCGGAGTGGTGGAGAAAGAATTACACAAAGCTCGATAAGATACTGGGCACCTCCCCCTTTTTTGTTTATTTCATTTATTTCATTTCGTTTGATTAATTCGAAGTTCCTTAAAGACCTCTGCCTTCTTTGAAATATCATGAACAGTTCCTGTAGGTTGAGCGCCTTTTTCAAGGAAATATAGAATAGCAGGAACGTTTGAATAAGTTTGATTCTTTATCGGATCGTAAAAACCCACTTTACGAAGATCTCTTCCTTCTCTTTGGGATCGAACATCAATCGCAATGATTCGATAGATGACTCATTGGGATAGATATAGATGAACAATGCCCCCCCTAGAAACGTATAGGAGGTTTTCTCCTCATACGGCTCGAGAAAGAATGATTCGAGTTTGAATTTATGCTATGCATATCATATAGTGACAAATGTATCCATAAAATCATCAATTAGACTATAAGTTGAGTCGTTTTTTTTGTTCTTCCTTCCTTTCCTTTCCTGAAAAAAAAAAAGAAATATCATTCGTACTCATAACTCAAGTTGGGCAATTCTCAAAGAGCTTAAAGGGAAATCCTTGGACATTTGTTGAGCCGTCTCTAACCTCTTTTATTTGTCCCGCCTAGAATCTCTTTTTCTTCCTCATTCTGATCTAGTTCCAGTTGTTGAGACAATTGAAAATGGTGTTTCCTTGTTCCGGTATCCTTTATCTTTGCTTTGAATCATTGGGTTTAGACATTACTTCGGTGATCCTTAATCGTTTCAAAATGGTCGCAACATACCTTTTGTTATTTCTTTCTATTGAAAGAATCATACGAACGATTGATTCCCCTGTAATACACTTTTGATCAAAATAGTTTTACCAATTCCGGCAAATTTTACTTTGTTTTTTTTTATTCGAAACTTGTTGGAATTTGAACCTTTGGATTTCTATATCGAAGATATACTTACGAAGTTGTTCCAACTTATTGATTGGCACTAACCCTAGATCCTTCCCCTTGATAAATGAATCAATACTTTATACTCGAGCTACATCATGTACTATTTACAACCCCCAATTTTGGGGGGTCCTAGTAGAACAGAACAAACTATGTCGAGCCAAGAGCATCTTCATTGATATATAAAATGGTGGATGCAAGAATCCACAGCCGATCATGTCTTTCAAGTCGCACGTTGCTTTCTACCACATCGTTTCAAACGAAGTTTTACCATAACATTCCTCTAATTTTGAACCGGTATGGAATTGATTCAATATGGAATCCGGAATAGTCATTGGCTCAATCGGTACGCTCAATCGGTACACAGCAGTCCATACTTTTATATTTATATATATATAAATTATATATATAAATAGATATTTATATCTATATTTTGATTTTGATATATATTTTGATATCTATATTATAGATATTTTGATATATATATGGATGGATAGGTATTCATCTAGAGAAGGCCCCACAAGCAAAGACAAAGATTCAATCTTACCCCATATTCGACCGTATGAATGAAACACATTTCTAAAAAAGACGAATAAACGAATTACTTAACACTTCTTTACATCTACATCTTCAACAGATTGTTCGGGACAATCAATCATGAAGGATCCAACTCTTTCTCGAACAACTAAATTAAAGAAAGGTCTTTAATTAGATTCTCAATACTCAATACCGGAACAAAATAAGTCATTAGCCAAATAAGCTATTCCAATGACTCGGAAAAGTCGCAAATGAATCGATTATAGACTAGGTTCATCAATCTCGCGCTTCTTCAAGTATCTAAGGATTGATAAAGGAATCATGAAAAAAGGTTTCAAGAATTTCCTACTTCGACATCATAATTTCCTACTTCGACATCATTATCATTAATGGAAATAAGTTTTCCTGTAATGACTAAATTTGATCATCATAAGACATAAGAGAAATCCATGTTCCTTTTCCAATTGAATCATTAATGATTTAAAGCAGGTAGATGGATCGAGAAACAAATTCAATTTATTTGTTTTCATGGGGATGGGATGGATGGAAAAAAGCTCTCATGTAAGATAAGATTAAGGTTGTTATTCTTCCATCTGATTGATAAAACCAGAACCGTAGGAGTATGATCTTTCCGTATCCATCAGATACACAGAACAATTGTCAACGGGAGTAATCATAGATATTTAAGGTAAGGTATCAAAGATCTTTTTCACCGCAGCCGAAATACCGGTATCACTGAAATAGAACAAACAATAACAATACATGTAGGCATGGTTCATTTTATACAGATTTTGCTTTACTTTAGGTTTAGTAACCCTTCCATAAATTCTATCAAGTCAAAAGTAAAGTGAATGGAATATATGAATCTTCCTCCCAATCACTACATTGACTTCCAATTATTTATTGTAGCCAGATGCAAAAAAAAAAAAAGCAATTAGGCTCAAAGAAAAAAAATCTGTTCCATATTGCACTTTATTGTTTATTAATGAGATCCGGACGACACAGATATTGAAAAATTGATACCTTCCATTGCCGATTAACTCGAATTCTATGGGGATCATGAATCATACCCCAAGACAATCAAATAATAAAAGATCCTCTTGCGGTATGTTATATTATCTTGTATAGGTACAAAGCAAAATGGGTCCAGATCAATTCGTTGTTCTTAATTTTGATTTTACCCCACCCACACCCAGTCTTAAGAACTTTAATCCCAGTGATGTAATTAGTCCCAAGAACTCCCTCCTGTTTAGGATTCAGGATCCACATAGAATTAGTCATTTTGACTAACATGTTTAGTTTCGAAAAAATAGAGATCTTATCTTTCGCATTTCAACTTAGAATGCATCATGTGAGAATCAAAATATAATAGATGGGCATAAAGTTTCTATAAGTGACTAACTTACCCCAATATGAATATGAGTAGAGCGGGACGGGCATACACTGAACGGCCCATCCCATTTTTTTTTTAATTCAACTTTGATCTATGTTCCCATCCTACCTAATATCAAAAAGGTAAAAGATGTTTATTTCCATCCGCAATTTATACTCGATTCTTTTTCTTACAATTGGAAATCGAAAGGAATCTATGATTCATAGAAGAATCATTAGAACTCAGAAAGAAAAATTGGATCATATTGTATCCAACCTTATACCTTATACTCTTAAACAGAAGATTGTTAAAGAGAACAATCTTTGTTTTGATAGAAGCGGTCTGGGACGGAAGGATTCGAACCTCCGAGTAACGGGACCAAAACCCGCTGCCTTACCACTTGGCCACGCCCCATTTAGATTTCAATTCGACACTAATAAACACTAATATTGTTATTGGTTATTCGTCAATTCCAGCCCAAATATCTATGGAATAGGTTGTTGCTAGGATTCTATACGTGTAAATGTAGAATGAAAATGAATTCATTGATCATTCCATATAAGTCAATTAAGATATTGTATGAAAGTATGATTCCTTCTATTCTCATTTGAGAATTGAAGGATTTTTGATTGGGGGAAGTTCAAAGAAAAAGAAAGAAGGATTTTTTGTCTTCTCTTCTTTCTTAATTTTTCCCTTATATCAATAACTCAATAAAAATGAAATTATCTCCAAGAACGAAATATTTCTTATGCTTAATATCTTTAGTTTGATCTGTATCTGTCTTAATTCTGCCCTTCATTCGAGTAGCTTTTTCTTCGCCAAATTGCCCGAAGCTTATGCTTTTTTCAATCCAATCGTAGATTTTATGCCAGTCATACCTGTGCTCTTTTTTCTCTTAGCCCTTGTTTGGCAAGCTGCTGTAAGTTTTCGATGAGATCTTTAATACTGTCCTAGAAACATTCATATTCATGATTTATTCGATAAAATAAATTCAACTCTAACATAACAATTGATAAGATCAGATAAGTCTTACATTATGAACCCTCGATTCAAAGATTGAAATTCTTTTGCTTTTTGATAGCCGCGATGAATCTGGATCACCTAATTTCCGCATTATGCCCTTCCAGTTCCAGGGGTCAAAGACCCCATTATGGTACCCCATAATACCTAATTGGGGTATGACAAGATAATTTTGGTAACAAAGGAATTCCTGCAAATTCCTTTCTTTTCTAGAAACCACTTTTTCATTTCTTTTCTTGGTGTCAAGGATATGTGGTACAAAAATAGAGAATCTATTCCCTTATTTCCTTTGCAAAAAACAAAAAAAAAATGATCTTGGAGATTGTGCAATGCTTACTCTCAAACTCTTCG
>NW_027519549.1:25000-27612 GCF_043159265.1 Tasmannia lanceolata
ATATGAGTGTTCTATATCAGATAAATTGCCAACTATTCTATTCATTTTTAAACCATATCCGTACTAACGTAGTGGTAGAAAGAGTACCATGTTGTGCCTGGACTTCAAACGGTTTAGCTTTAACCATGTTAATGGTCCCACATTATTGGTTGATAGAGAATCAAAGTCGATTTACCAATGAGTCACGAAATGCTATGGTTCTTACATATGATTTCTGAATTTATTCAGAAGTAATTCGTTGAGATCGTGCACCTTTCTTTCCTAGTTATAACTTTCCTATTTATAAATAAATAAGTAAATAAGTGCAGCTGGTTGGATCCAGCCTATTCTTGAAATACACAACTCGCACACACTCCCTTTCCAAAAAAGATCAATACACCAAGCACTACACTTAGATTTATTGGATTTGTTGCTAAAATATCGGTATTAAGCCCGAAACTCCCGGCGTATGACCAGTGACCCAAGGAAACGAAAGAATCGGTTACATTTTTCATATGCTCTCCTCTTATAGATAGGACTAACAAAATTAATTGAACAGAGTTTTCTTTATTGTATAATTTCGCCCCACTTTTGATTGATTTCTTTTTATTTATTTACTTATTTATAAATATGAATTTATTTATAAAATAGATTCATTTCATTTTGAAATTTCATTTATTCTTTATTATTATTTCAATTGAAGTTCCCAATCAATAAAATACTTATTAATATGAGGTCCCGGGTCTCATGCCAATTGCGAAATACCTCGTTTGTTACAACGCTTCCTAAAAGTGAAAAAAAAAAAAGGGTTCCATTAAGGATGGAAAGGAAGAAAGCGAGTGGATCTACTAATTCCTCATCCTCAAATCAGCCTTTTCCCTGGGGTGGGGTATTGTCTCAACGAATAAGTGGTTGTAGGAGTAAAGTGTTGATATAATTCGAAGAAGCAAGCGGCAAGTTCACGGCAATCAAATAAGAAAAAAATAAGTACGTATTTTTCACATTTATAGGATTAAACAAAAGGATTCGCAAATAAAAGCGCTAATGCCACGACCAGTCCGTAAATTGTTAAAGCTTCCATAAAAGCCAGACTAAGCAATAAAGTACCTCGTATTTTACCCTCTGCTTCTGGTTGTCTCGCAATACCTTCTACAGCTTGGCCCGCAGCAGTACCTTGACCAACTCCAGGTCCAATTGAAGCAAGCCCTACGGCCAATCCAGCAGCAATAACGGAAGCGGCAGAAATCAGTGGATTCATGGTAAGCTCCTCGCACCAAAATAAAGAAATGGTTAATGATACAATCACTGAATTATGACTTATTATTCCATCACTAAGATCCATCGGGTCGAAGTAACTAAGAACTCCAAATTGAAGTGATGATATTACTGAATCATCATAACTGCTTCAATATCTCGTTTTTAGTTCCTATCCATGGAGTCTTTGTAAAGTCATACGATTCTAGTTCTTCCATTTCTTTGTTCCGAACCACTCTTTCAATTCTTCGCTCTTTCTCTTCTATATCCTTAACTTCATCTGTTTATTCATTCAATCCACAGCCAAAGATGAAACGGAAGTCCTTCCGTTGGAATCCATCTAACTTCAGTGGGATGGGAAATAATATATATGGATAGTCCATATATAACTCGTGAATATCTAATATCACATATACATATGTTTCTTCCATAACGTAAACCATTCGTATCTTATATTGAATTGGATTATAGAATCATTCTTCGAAACATACACAGGGATTGAATTATAGCCATTACATATACCCAGCTCAACCTCCCTAACCTACCTTTTTCTGAATCTTATTTGTTTGTAAACTTTCTCTTCCTTTTCTTTATCATTATTGCGCATTGATATAAACGGATGGATTCATCAGCCCGAACCATTCCATATCCATATCAAGATTTGATTGATCCAATTGCAGACAATTTTTGTCAACCATTGAATTGATAGAACATAGTTTTTTTGTTTAGGCATACGTCGGAAACAGATAACATAACAATTCTTTCTTATTCAAATTATGAATCGTAATACCGTAATCGTAATTGACTGATATAAATAGAATATCAATTGGAGAGGTATGACGTAAATGGACCAAACGGGAATCTTAGGAAAAAGATCTTTTCGATCTCTTTCCTTTTTTTTTTTTTAATTCCCTAATATCGTACATCTTTATTGACCCTACTCTAAATCGTATCTACCATATTTGTAGATATCCATCATGTTCCCCAAGTAGATTATCTTGAGCCACCCATGAGTTGGGATAGTCTTGTTTTTTTTTTCAAAAAAAAAAAAACAAGACTATTTTGGAAGCTAGTCAATGATGACCCTCCATGGATTCACCTATATAAGCCGCGGCTAAAGTCGCAAAAATAAGAGCTTGAATCCCGCTTGTGAATAATCCAAGAAACATGACAGGTATAGGAACCACTAAAGGTACTAAAGAAACAAGAACAACAACTACTAATTCATCAGCCAATATATTCCCGAAAAGTCGAAAACTAAGTGATAAAGGTTTTGTGAAATCTTCTAGGATGTTAATTGGTAAAAGTATTGAGTTGGTTGAATGTATTTACCGAAATAGCCCAATCCCTTTTTAGTAAGACCCGCATAGAAATATGCC
>NW_027519550.1:0-2500 GCF_043159265.1 Tasmannia lanceolata
CCTTTTCGCTCCGCTTAGACCTATCCCCTTCTAGGGGTATTTTAGTGATAGGTTCTATAGGAACTGGACGATCCTATTTGGTCAAATCCCTAGCGACAAACTCCTATGTTCCTTTCATTACGGTATTTTCGAACAAGTTCCTGGATGACAAGCCTAAAGGTTATCTTATTGATGATATCGATATTGATGATAGTGACGATATCAATATTGATGATAGTGACGATATTGATGATGACCTTGATACGGAGCTGCTAACTATGACGAATGTGCTAACTATGTATATGACGCCGAAAATAGACCGATTTGATATCACCCCTCAATTAGAATTAGCAAAAGCAATGTCCCCTTGCATAATATGGATTCCAAACATTCATGATCTGTATGTGAATGAGTCGAATTACTTATCCCTCGGTCTATTAGTGAACTATCTCTCCAGAGATTGTGAAAGATGTTCCACTAGAAATATTCTTGTTATTGCTTCGACTCATATTCCCCAAAAAGTGGATCCCGCTCTAATAGCTCCGAATAAATTAAATACATGCATTAAGATACGAAGGCTTCTTATTCCACAACAACGAAAGCACTTTTTCATTCTTTCATATACTAGGGGATTTCGCTTGGAAAAGAAAATGTCCCATACTAACGGATTCGGGTCCATAACCATGGGTTCCAATGCACGAGATCTTGTAGCACTTACCAATGAGGCCCTATCAATTAGTATTACACAGAAGAAATCAATTATAGACACTAATACAATTAGATCAGCTCTTCATAGACAAACTTGGGATTTGCGATCCGAGGTAAGATCGGTTCAGGATCATGGGATCCTTTTCTATCAGATAGGAAGGGCTGTTGCACAAAATGTACTTCTAAGTAATTGCCCCATAGATCCTATATCTATCTATATGAAGAAGAAATCATGTAAGGAAGGGGATTCTTATTTGTACAAATGGTACTTCGAACTTGGAACGAGCATGAAGAAATTAACGATACTTCTTTATCTTTTGAGTTGTTCTGCCGGATCGGTCGCTCAAGATCTTTGGTCTCCACCCGGACCCGATGAAAAAAATGGGATCACTTCTTATGGATTCGTTGAGAATGATTCTGATCTAGTTCATGGCCTATTAGAATTAGAAGTAGAAGGCGCTCTGGTGGGATCCTCACGGACAGAAAAAGATTGCAGTCAGTTTGATAATGATCGAGTGACATTGCTTCTTCGGTCCGAACCAAGGAATCCGTTAGATATGATGCAAAATGGATCTTGTTCTATCGTTGATCAGAGATTTCTATACGAAAAATACGAATCGGAGTTTGAAGAAGGGGAAGGAGAAGGAGCCCTCGACCCGCAACAGATAGAGGAGGATTTATTCAATCACATAGTTTGGGCTCCTAGAATATGGCGCCCTTGTGGCAATCTATTTGATTGTATCGAAAGGCCCAATGAATTGGGATTTCCCTATTGGGCCAGGTCATTTCGGGGCAAGCGGATCATTTATCATAAAGAGGATGAGCTTCAAGAGAATGATTCGGAGTTCTTGCAGAGTGGAACCATGCAGTACCAGACACGAGATAGATCTTCCAAAGAACAAGGCTTTTTTCGAATAAGCCAATTCATTTGGGACCCTGCAGATCCATTCTTTTTCCTATTCAAAGATCAGCCCTTTGTCTCTGTGTTTTCACGTCGAGAATTCTTTGCAGATGAAGAGATGTCAAAGGGGCTTATTACTTCCCAAACAAATCCTCCTACATCTATATATAAACGCTGGTTCATCAAGAATACGCAAGAAAAGCACTTCGAATTGTTGATTCATCGCCAGAGATGGCTTAGAACCAATAGTTCATTATCTAATGGATCTTTCCGTTCTAATACTCCATCCGAGAGTTATCAGTATTTATCAAATCTGTTCCTATCTAACGGAACGCTATTGGATCAAATGACAAAGGCATTGTTGAGAAAGAGATGGCTTTTCCCGGATGAAATGAAACATTTGATTCATGTAACAGGAGAAAGATTTCCCATTCCTTAGCCGGAAAGATATGTGGCCATGAAAGAGGGATTAAGTGGAACAGAATTGACCGGGTGGTAGAGTCGTGGAAACACTTGTTTATTCCTTTGGACCTTAGCTCCATGGAACAATATGCTACTGCTGAAACATGGAAGAATTGAAATCTTAGATCAAAACACTATGTATGGATGGTATGAACTGCCTAAACAAGAATTCTTGAACGGCGAACAACCAGAGCCTATTACTCACTACATCAAACAATTTCCATTAATGAAAGATGTAAATTCATTGGAAAATAAAAAAGACGCATGTCCGATGAAATGGTTCTTGCTATCTGCTCCAATAACGAATCATTGGTTTAACTGAATAACTAAATAAAATAGATAGACCTTTCTCTTCGTCTCAGGTCGATGGATCTTCTCAATTGGAAGATCTCCTATATGGAGAATACACATTCCAGTTGACCGAGCCTAATTCGAATTGTTTTGTTCCGA
>NW_027519550.1:20000-32102 GCF_043159265.1 Tasmannia lanceolata
TACCCCTCAAAAGTAAGTAAATATGTCCGAAACATATAAAATGCAGTTAATCCCGCCGTAGCACAAGCTATTATCGCGAAAATCGGTGAATACAACCAACTATCATTAAGAATTTCATCTTTGGACCAAAAACAAGCAAGAGGTGGAATACCACAAAGAGAAAGTGTACCTAATAAAAAAGTCATTTTGGTAATTGGTACATATTTTCTTAAACCACCCATAAGAACCATGTTCTGACTCTTATCTGGAGAATATCCAACAATGGGTTCCATTGAATGAATAATGGATCCGGTGCCCAAAAACAATAATGCTTTCGAATAGGCATGAGAAATTAAATGGAATAAAGCAGCTCGATAAGAACCCATCCCTGGAGCTAACATAATATAACCCAATTGAGACATTGTTGAATAAGCTAAGCTTCTCTTAATGTCTCTTTGAGCAAGAGCCAAAGTAGCTCCTAATAGTACCGTTATTATACCTATCAAAGAAATGAGATTCATTATGTAAGGTATAACTGTGAAAAGAGGCATAAGTCGAGCGACAAGAAAAATTCCCGCTGCTACCATAGTAGCAGCATGTATAAGAGCCGAAATAGGGGTGGGTCCCTCCATGGCATCAGGTAACCATACATGAAGGGGAAATTGCGCAGATTTAGCAATTGCACCAGCGAATAATAGGGAAGCACACAGAGTAGCAAATAAAGAATTAACTCCATTATTATGCATCAAGTTATTGAAGATTTCGAACAAATCCCGAAATTCGAAACTACCTGTTATCCAATAAAGACCTAAGATTCCTAATAATAAACCAAAATCCCCTACACGATTAGTTACAAATGCTTTTTGACAGGCATTTGCTGCGATTGGTCGTGTGAACCAAAAACCTATTAATAGATACGAACACATTCCCACGAGTTCCCAAAAAATATAAATTTGTATCAAATTGGAACTAGTAACTAATCCCAACATGGAAGTATTGGAAAAACTCATATAAGCAAAAAATCTCAAATATCCTTGATCATGAGACATATACTTGTCACTATAAATAAGAACCATGATTCCGACAGTAGTGATTAGTATTGACATAATAGAAGTAAGTGGGTCGATCAAGTGTCCGAACTCTAAGGAAAAATCATTATTGATGGTCCAAGACCATAGATATTGATAGATGGAACTGCCATCTATTTGTTGAACAGACAGATCGGCCGAAAAAACCATAACTATACTTAGCAATGAAACACTGGGAAAAGCCCACATACGACGAAGATTTTTTGTTGCGGTCGGAACAAGCAGAAGTCCCAATCCTATTGACATAGTAACTGGAAGTGGAACGAAAGGTATGATCCATGCATATTGATATATGGGTTGCATAATCAAATCAAACTTTTTTTTTTTATTCTTATTAATTTTTCCGATTCACCAGCTCTTATCTTTTTTGTAAAGAGCAATAATCAAATAAATAAAAAAATCAAGATATAAAAACTCAAATATTATTTTGAATTCTTCATTATTCTGATTCTTTCCCAGATATTTGAAAAATTCAAATCAAGAAGTTACAATTGTTCAAATAACCAAGTTACTGCTTAAAAATGACTACCTAGTGATTAACTAAGATATTTATTGAGATACAGAATATGAGATTTTCAATCATTCCACTATTACGGTGATTTATATCCATATAGTAATAAGGAAAAAGAATTACACCAAAATAGTACTTGATTCTGATATGAATTATAGGATCCACCAATAACTCGACCTAATAAAATAACACCTAGTTATTTTAGTTAGTTTATTTGGAGTCATTGACTAATTCATTCTGGAACTGATTGATTGGCTTCTAGTCAAATAAAACAAACATATTTTATGGAAAATCCTACGATACTCGTCATTTCGCATAGAGCTGAAATAATAAATTACTAAAATGACCTTTATCAAGTAATGTATCGTTTAAGAGATTAACTACATGATCTCATTTGAATTTAAATTATGGGTACTCCATTCTCGAGTTTGATCAATTAATCGAAAAAATTTTATATTATTGTTTTCTTAAATTAGGTAAGGGTAAAATGTATGGGTTCTTAAGTTTTTTGATTTGATTTATTAAATGTAACATGACGATATATAAATAGACTGAGATATAAATTGGAACCCTTTTTTTTTTTTCATCCCTAGTTATACTATATGTGATGCGCACATATCTGTATTTTTTATGTTATGAAGGAAGTATCCACTATGGAATAGATATAGATAATGGATAGAAAGAACGATTTATTTTGAACAATACAATACATGTCTTTCACATCCAACTATAAAAATGAGAAACCTCTTTCTTTTAAAATGGCAGTTCCAAAGAAACGTACTTCTATGTCAAAAAAGCGTATTCGCAAAAATATTTGGAAGAGAAAGGGATATTGGGCCGCGATAAAAGCTTTATCCTTAGCTAAATCTATTTCTACCGGGCATTCAAAAAGTTTTTTTGTGCAACAAACAAGTAATAAAGCCGCGGAATAATCTGAATGAATCGACATGACTCGATGAATTGGATGATTTAGAAGATGAATAATTTACATTTTACATTAACGAATTTTGGAACTCATCAATATGAGATAGAACTGGATGTTGTGGTATGTAGAATAATAATTCGCCTGTCTAATTGAGTTCTAAAAACGATTGATTTCCGTTTTGTTTTGTTTGAAAAAAAAAAAAAGAAGTCATTAGATAGAAGATAAAGGTTTCACTTTTCATTCCTTATAGTATTCTAGAATGGTATTCTATTAGATTTTTATAATTTGCGAGATGGGGATTGTAACTTTCCCCATCAATTCGCTTTCACAATAACAAAAATCTCATTTTTATGTCGGATCCATGAAATGAGATAAATGAGAAATGAATCATAAAAAAAAAATGAGATAGAAAAAAAAGGACAATTTTTAGTTGTATACCTCGACTGAGGACATAACCCTCTAGTTCCAACTGGTCCAGGGGGACTTATACTCCGTGAAAATGATTGTTAAAACTGACACCATACCACTATACTAAGTTAAGTATTATTGAACGTTCAAATATTTATTTGAACGAGTTTTTTGATTCATCGATTCTAATCTTTCCTAAGATCGATTGGATTGAATCCATCAATCTCGACGATTGAACATAGTATGGGCTATTATTATTTCGATCAAGCCGCCATGGTGAAATCGGTAGACACGCTGCTCTTAGGAAGCAGTGCTAGAGCATCTCGGTTCGAATCCGAGTGGCGGCATCCCCTAAAAGGGGCAAGATAAATCCTATCTTATAAGGAATTCAATTCCTTTCCTTATTTCCATTCCATAATTGAGGAACACACACCCCCCCTTTTTTTTTTTACAAAATAATTTTTTATGATATTTGCGACTTTAGAACATATATTAACTCACATATCTTTTTCGATCATTTCAATTGTTATTACGATTCATTTGATGGATTTATTAGTCCATCAAATCGTAGGAATATGTGATTCATCAGAAAAAGGCATTATAGCTACTTTTTTCTGTATAACAGGATTATTAATAACTCGTTGGATTTATTTGAGACATTTCCCGTTAAGTGATTTATATGAATCATTAATGTTCCTTTCATGGAGTTTCTCCATTATTCATATGGTTCCTAAAGTGGGGAACCATAAAAATAATTTAAGCGCAATAACTGGGCCAAGTGCTATTTTTACCCAAGGCTTTGCCACTTCAGGTCTTTTAACTGAAATGCATCAATCCGCAATATTAGTACCCGCCCTACAATCCCAGTGGTTAATGATGCACGTAAGTATGATGTTATTGAGCTATGCAGCTCTTTTATGTGGAGCGTTATTATCAGTAGCTTTTCTAGTCATCACATTTCGAAAAAACACAGATATTGTTGTTAAAACCAATCATTTATTAATTGGGACATTTTCCTTTGGTGAGATCCAATACTTGAATGAGAAAAGAAGTGTTTTACAAAACACTTCTTTTCCTTCATTTAGAAATTATCACAGGTATCGATTGACTCGGCGATTGGATCATTGGAGTTATCGTGTCATTAGTCTAGGGTTTATCTTTTCAACCATAGGTATTCTTTCGGGAGCAGTATGGGCTAATGAGGCATGGGGGTCTTATTGGAATTGGGACCCCAAGGAAACTTGGGCATTTATTACTTGGACCATATTCGCGATTTATTTACATACTAGAACAAATCAAAGTTTGCAAGGTGTTAATTCGGCAATTGTAGCTTCTATCGGATTTCTTATAATTTGGATATGCTATTTTGGGGTCAATCTATTAGGAATAGGACTACATAGTTATGGTTCATTCACATTAACAGCGAATTGAAGAAGGGACTTGAAGAATACATGGGAACATCAATCTCCAATATATAACGAAAATTAGTGTGAGTTTTTGAGAACCATTTGAATCAAGTAGTAATTCAAATGGTTCTCAAAAACTCCAGATGTATCTGATTACAATTCCAATTCACTTCATTTTTTTTTTTTCAGTGTACAGCGACCGATTTTGTAAATCACAGGATTATTTGACTTTATTTCTTATTTATGAAAACTATTTATGAAAGTAATTAGATAGAATAGCTTCTACCTTCTCAACTGATAGTGAGAGAACGAAATCGGGATAAATACCGATACCTATTACGGGTAGAAAGATACAGATCGAAACAAATAGTTCTCGCGGTCCAGAATCCACAAAGTAGGAGTTTGTAACATTGAATAGTTTGTATCCATAGAACATCTGGCGTAACATAGATAATGAATAAATAGGAGTTAATATCATTCCAATTGCCATTACAAAAGTAATTAGTATTTTTGGCATTAAAAGGTATTTTGGGCTGGTAATTATTCCAAAAAAGACTACCAATTCTGCAACAAAACCACTCATTCCTGGCAGTGCAAGCGAAGCCATCGAGAAGCTACTTAACATGGTAAATATTTTTGGCATTGGGGTAGCTATTCCTCCCATTTCATCGAGATAAACAAGACGTATTCTATCGTAACTCGTTCCTGCCAAGAAAAAGAGTGCAGCACCAATAAATCCATGAGAAATGATTTGTAAAATGGCTCCATTGAGTCCCATATCAGTTATGGAAGCAATTCCGATAATTGTGAAACCCATATGAGATACGGAGGAATAGGCTATTCGCTTTTTTAAATTGCGTTGACCGGGAGAAGTTGAAGCTGCATAGATTATTTGAATCGTTCCGACTATCATCAACCAGGGAGAAAATATAGAATGAGCATGGGGTAATAATTCCATATTGATCCGAACCAATCCATATGCTCCCATTTTTAATAAAATTCCAGCTAGAAGCATACATGTACTGTAATGTGCTTCTCCATGGGTATCTGGTAACCATGTATGTAGGGGTATAATCGGTGATTTGACAGCATAAGCAATAAAGAAGCCAAAATAGAATATTATTTCCAATGCCGCGGGATACGATCGATTAGCTGATGTTTCAAAATTTAATGTTGGTTCATTGGAACCATATAAACCCATACCTGGAACTCCCATTAAGAGAAAAATGGAACCCCCCGCAGTGTACAAAATGAACTTTGTAGCTGAGTACAGACGTTTCTTACCTCCCCACATGGATAAAAGTAGGTAAACAGGAATTAATTCTAACTCCCACATGATGAAAAAAAGTAAAAGGTCTCGAGAAGAAAATGATCCTATTTGACCGCTGTACATTGCTAACATCAGGAAATGGAACAATCGCGAATCTCTAGTAACTGGCCAAGCCGCTAAAGTAGCTAAAGTAGTGATGAATCCCGTCAGTAAAATGGGTCCGATGGAAAGTCCATCGATCCCGAGTCTCCAGTGAAAATACAAAATATTTATCCATTTATAATCCTCCTCCAATTGGATTAATGGATCGTCCAATTGGAAATGATAACAGAATGCATAGGTCGTTAGAAGGAGTTCTAACAAGCAGATGCATATAGTATACCATCTCACCACCTTATTTCCTCTATGAGGGAGAAAGAAAATTGATGAACCCGCGGATATTGGAAAAACAACAATTATTGTTAACCAAGGAAAATAACTCGTGGTAAAGACAAGATAGACTTTGACCATAAAAACCCGCGCTCGAAATAATATATTTTCTCGAGTACGGGTTTTTGTCGGTAAAGAAGAATCAAATGGATTCAAGTAGAGTTTTACGGAACGTATCAATAAGCTAGACCCATGCTGCGAGTTGTCTCATGCCATAAATAAACCCGGACACTCAAGAAATCTGTTGGACAAGCGGATTCACATCTCTTACAACCTACACAGTCTTCTGTTCTTGGAGCAGGAGCAATTTGCTTAGCTTTACATCCGTCCCAAGGTATCATTTCCAATACATCTGTGGGGCAGGCTCGTACACATTGAGTACATCCTATACATGTATCATAAATCTTTACTGAATGTGACATTGTGTCTATCAATTTTTTGAACGTTATCAATTTTCGATCTGGTAAAATCGGTAGTAAATGAATCATATATTGTAGATACCAGATGAATCAGTAGTTTACCAGAATTGATTTTTTTTTAGAATCAATTTACCTCTGGATCTGTTTAGGAAAGAGGACCAAGATACTTTGATTTCTTACGTTTCAGCAAACATGGTCATACGAGTCATATATGCTAATTTTAATTGGTGAATATAATATTATATATATCTGTCTTTTTTTATATCATTATGACTATTTATTCAACAAGTTCGATTGATTGATACGAGTTGATTTTCTGTTACGATGGATCGACGAAACAATAGCTGGCCCAATAGCTGCTTCAGCGGCTGCAATAGCTATAACAAAGATCGAGAAAATGTCTCCTTTTAATTGTCGACTATCAAATAAATCAGAAAACGTTACGAGATTCATATTAACCGCATTCAGTATAAGCTCAAGACACATAAGTGCTCTAACCATATTTCGACTTGTGATCAATCCATAAATACCAATAGAAAATAAATAGGCACTCAAAATAAGTACATGCTCGAGCATCATTGACCAACTCCTCATCAATCTCGATTCATTTCAATATGAACAACAATTTCACTGATTGACTCGAATATAAAACAAGTACGGAACAAAGGAAGGTATTGGTAATGGATCGAACTAAAACAAAACCCTTTTTAATTTAATATATGAACAATAAATATATAAATTGAATTGAAGCAAAATGGATGTAATAACAATACAAGAAGACAGAACAAGGCCTTATTTATTTTTATTTTAAATTTATTTTAATTTTATTTTGGATTTCTAATTCATTTCTAATTCTAAGTATTTATTACTGACGAGCCATAGCAATTGCACCTATCAAGGCAACTAAAAGAATTATAGAAATGAGTTCAAATGGAAGATAAAAATCTGTTGATAAATGAATCCCAATTTGTTGAACATTACTTATCAGGTCCTGCTCTATAATCTGGTTTGATCCTGTAGTCCAAATAATCCCATACCATGACGTATCTGAAATAGTAGTAATTAGTGAAAAAAGAATACTTGTACAAACCAGTGAAGTGACCCCATCTCCAACGGTCCAAAGATAGTAATCATTGTAATATTCTGAACCATTCATGAACATCACAGCAAATATGATTAAGACATTTACAGCTCCCACGTAAATAAGGAGCTGTGCAGCAGCTACAAAATAGGAGTTAGATAGAATATGGAATAAGGATATACAAACAAGAACCAATCCCAATGAAAAGGCAGAAAAAATGGGATTGGTAAGTAATACCACTCCTAGACCCCCTAGTATAAGACCTGATCCCAAAAATACTAAAAGAATATCATGTATTGGCCCAGGTAAATCCATTATGTATAAAATAAGAGATAAAAAAAAGTTGAAATATTTCATGACCTTACTGACCCAGCCAGGAAAAAAGAGGTTACCTTGTTTTTTTCTTGTATATGATACGTTTCTAATTGAATCGTAATGGGGTCTGGATTGAGGTAGATACAGTTATTGGACTAATTCCACTTCTGTATCCGAAAGAGTAGTTCGGAGTTTGATATTCCGAAATCATCATGACTATATTCATATATTCTAAATCCAAATCAAGCCGCGATTCTCACCAATCAATAGTTATGATTTGTAGTTACTGACCAACCAAAATGAAAGAAGCTTCACTCCTTTAGATCAAAAATGAATCTTAGTCATTGGTAATCGTTATTGAATCAAGGGGTTTATCTGTGGTTATTTTAATTTGAGTCGAATTCATAATTGTTCGAATTGTGTAATCCCCAATTACTGACATTGGTAACCGACCCAAAGCAATTTGATTATAATTCAATTCGTGACGATCATAAGTGGAAAGTTCATATTCTTCAGTCATTGATAGACAGTTTGTTGGACAATACTCGACGCAGTTACCACAAAATATACAGATTCCAAAATCAATACTATAATTAAGCAACCGTTTCTTTCTAATATCTGTTTCCAATCTCCAATCAACAACGGGTAGATCTATGGGACATACACGAACACATACTTCACAAGCAATGCATTTATCAAATTCAAAGTGGATTCGACCACGGAAACGCTCTGATGTGATCGATTTTTCATAAGGATATTGAATAGTTATAGGTAAACGATTCGCGTGGGATAAGGTAATCATGAAACTTTGACCAATGTACCTTGCAGCTCGTACTGTTTGTTGACCATAATTCATGAACCCAGTCATCATAGGGAACATATCGTGGCTATCCATGAATAATTTGATATTTCTTTCTCTTGCTTAAGGGAGGTTATGAATCTAGAGTATCATATACTGTTACAGTGAAAGGAGTTGGGAAGAAGTTGTCAATAATAGATTACCCAGAGAAATGGGTAAAAGAAATTTCCATCCAAGATTTAATAGTTGGTCCATTCTCATCCTAGGTAAAGTCCATCTTGTTGTGATAGGAATGAACAGGAACAAATAAGCTTTAGCTAATGTAATAAGGATACCAATCGTTGTTCCAAATACTCCCCCCGTTTTATTTATTCCGAAAAGTTCAGGAATGAATATGTACGGAATAGAGAGATTCCACCCGCCCAAGTAAAGAACTGTTACAAATAATGAAGAAACTAGTAGATTTAGGTAAGAAGCAACGTAAAATAAACCAAATTTGATACCTGAATATTCGGTTTGATAACCCGCTACTAATTCTTCTTCTGCTTCTGGTAAATCAAAAGGTAATCTCTCACATTCTGCTAGGGAAGAAATTATAAAAACTATAAACCCTATGGGTTGACGCCACAGATTCCATCCCCAAAACCCATATTTTGACTGTGCCTCAACTATATCAATTGTACTTGAACTGTTAGATAATCATAGTCGATGATAACATCACTGTTCCCATCGCTATTTCAGAACCGTACATGAGACCTCAGCTTCATACGGCTCCTCGATGGCCACAAATAAATCTAAGGACTGATTCAGTATTACCTCGGCATTTTTTGAGAGTGAATAGAGTAAAGATGCATCAGGGAGTCCCTAATTAGACCAATGGAATTCTGTCTGCTATAATAACAAATTCAAAGTGCTTCCGAATTGCTCTCATAATTTATTTTATAATTAATATTACAATTTATCTTTGTTCAGTAATAGCTTAATCTTTCAATAAAATACTCGTTGTATCAATAGATATTTCTACCCATATCTTTCGATTACGAAAAAGAATTAGACACTCTACATTAGTTCATTTCATGAATCATGATAAGAAGCCTATCTGTATTAATACGGATGGGATGGAGGAAAGAAAGAATAAAGAAAGATCTATTACTATTTATTTTTCCTATTGCATTCCATTTCTTTCGTTCCTGTTCTTCTTTCGCAGAAGAGGGGATTCTCAAAAAAAAAATAAAGGATTACTTCGTTCCCGATAGTCATTTCTTTAATCAGTGGATAGGAGCATACTCTGGATCGGAATCATGGGGAAGTACTGCTTGATCATTTCTACCAACTTAAAGCCCTCATTATGATTCCTTTTATGCAAAAATATCCCTTTGGTTTTTGATACCTTACATTATTTCCATGACGAATCCTTTGTGTACCTTGGTGTTCCTAACCGTCCACTCATTTTTGATTGATTCCCGATATGATAATGCATACAATAACAATTGTAGAAACTCCATACAGTTGATCTTTTGCACCCGCTTCAAGTCATGATGACTAATCAACCAATCTTGGGGTAAACAGTTTCCACCGCTTATCTTTACTTACACTTTCCTCTCGTACATAGGGAATGAGAATCAATCTTCTTACTGCGAATTCATAAGCTGTTTTGTTTCACTCATATAACCATCTCGTTTAGTTCATCAACCTAAATGGTGAATAAAAAAATCAAGATATCTATTCAATACATTCAACCTCTTTCCTAGAAATAAAGGAAAGAAATAAAAGTTAATGTTGCAACGAATCACACGTAGAGATATTGATAACACACATGGAGTTAATGGTATTTCATAACTAATAGATTGAGCAGCAGCTCGTAGACCACCTGAAATATTTATTATTCGATCCATATCCTGACATAAGAAGTCCAATAGGAGCAATACTGGAAATGGCGATCCACAAAAAAACACCTATACCGAGATCGGCTAGAACAAGGCGATAGCCAAAAGGAATTACTGAATAACTTAGTAGAATTGATATGACCGCTATGGATGGCCCGATACTGAATAAACGAATATCTCCTCTAGATGGGAGAAGATCCTCTTTGAAAAGCAGTTTTGTCCCATCCGCTAGAGCTTGAAGAATTCCCAAGGGACCAGCATATTCAGGCCCAATACGTTGTTGTATCCCTGCGGATATTTCTCTTTCTAACCACACAATCACGAGTACCCCTATTGTGATCCCCGATACGGGAGTAAAAATAGGGACAAGCGTCCCTATAAGGCCATAGCCTTCTTTTAAAGATTCCGATCTGGAAAAAGAATTGATAGCTTGTACTTCTGTCGTATCAATTATCATTTCAACGATCAACTTCTCCCATAATGATATCTATACTACCTAGTATCGTCATGATATCAGCCAATTTCATTCTTTTAACTAGCTGAGGAATAATTTGCAAATTTATGAAACCCGGTGGACGAATTTTCCATCTCCAGGGAAAAACACTATTATCTCCTATCAGAAAAATTCCTAATTCTCCTTTTGGGGCTTCTACTCTCACATAAAGTTCTTGTTTTAACAATTCAAAGGTGGGAGAAGGTTTTTTACTAATGAATCGGTATTCAAAATCGTTCCATTCAGAATCCTTTGCTCTATCAAAGCGTCGTACTTCTAAATTCTCATAGGGTCCCCCCGGAATTCCTTCCAGAGCCTGTTGAAGAATTTTTATAGATTCCGTCATTTCACTGATTCGTACTAAATAACGAGCTAATGAGTCTCCTTCTTTTTGCCATTGGACTTCCCAATCGAATTCATCGTAACACTCATAATGATCAACTTTACGAAGATCCCATTGGATTCCGGAAGCTCGTAGCATTGGTCCCGATAAACCCCAATTTATTGCTTCCTCTCCACCAATAATGCCCACTCCTTCAACTCGTTCCAAAAAAATAGGATTCCGCGTAATAAGCTTTTGATATTCAACAACTCCTGTTAAAGAATAATCGCAGAAATCCAAACATTTATCTATCCATCCGTGAGGTAGATCAGCAGCTACTCCTCCGATACGGAAATAATTATGCATCATTCGCATACCTGTGGCAGCTTCGAATAGATCATATAGCAATTCTCTCTCTCGGAAAATATAGAAGAAAGGAGTCTGTGCACCGATATCTGCCATAAAAGGCCCAAGCCATAACAAATGAGAAGCTATACGACTTAGCTCCAGCATAATAACTCTGATATAACTGGCTCTTTTAGGTACTTGAATATTTCCCAATTGTTCGGGGGCATTTACCGTTATTGCCTCTGTGAACATAGTAGCTAAATAATCCCAACGTGTTACATACGGCAGATATTGTATAATTGTTCGGTTTTCCGCAATTTTTTCCATTCCTCTGTGTAAATAACCCAATATAGGTTCACAGTCAATAACATCTTCACCATCTAGAGTAACAATGAGTCGAAGAACACCATGCATTGATGGGTG
>NW_027519551.1:5000-15628 GCF_043159265.1 Tasmannia lanceolata
TAGATGAAACGGAAGAGATCCGAGTGAATGGAAAGGAAAAACTTAAAGATAAAGATAAAGAGGAATTCTATTTTTGGTTTGAAAAACCTTTATCGACTCAAATTTTCGAATTGTAAATTAATAAAAAGATTGACACATAAGATAAATATACGAAGAGATAAGAAGAGATTCGTCCACCCCCTAGATATTTGATCCCCTCTCCTACAAAGAAACTTGCAAGACCAACCCCATTCGTAATTCCATCAATTATTCGTCTATCAAAAAAATGAGTTAGTTCGGCTAATCCTCTTATGCCCTGAGTTAAAGATATTGCATAAAAAAGGTCTATGTAACCACGATTATATGACCAATTGTAGATCCCATTTATTATTTGGTCCAAGAAAATTCTCTTAGGGCCGATTTTAACAAATGAGTTGATTAATTCCAAATTCTGAAAAGATGAATAAACAGAACCATATAAAATAGACGCTATGAATATTCCGAAATAGGCTATACTGACTGAAAAAAATGCATTTGTCGCAAATTCATACCAATTCACCGAATAGTTCGAATTTTGATGTAAAAGGTTTATTGATGGGGTTAACCATTTGGATAATATATCCAAACCCATTACTCCTTGATCGAAAGGAATTCCTACGAATCCAACGAACAAAGTAAATAGGACCAACACAAGTAGAGGCAATAGCATTGTATTATCTGATTCATGAGGATACATGGAAGTATCTTTATTGTCAAAATGAGTACTAGAGGATCGCATTAGATTTCGTACATTCCCATCAATTTTATATGTCGTCTTCGAAAAAAAAAGAAACCTTTTCATTCTTATTTATTTTTGATAAAAGCAAATTTCTGTTAACCAGTTTTGATTCTTCTTTTCCCCATATAGATATTGAATAAAACGAGCTATTTTGAGTGCCACTGTAATTTTGAAAATGCGCATATAAATACCCCTCAAAAGTAAGTAAATATGTCCGAAACATATAAAATGCAGTTAATCCCGCCGTAGCACAAGCTATTATCGCGAAAATCGGTGAATACAACCAACTATCATTAAGAATTTCATCTTTGGACCAAAAACAAGCAAGAGGTGGAATACCACAAAGAGAAAGTGTACCTAATAAAAAAGTCATTTTGGTAATTGGTACATATTTTCTTAAACCACCCATAAGAACCATGTTCTGACTCTTATCTGGAGAATATCCAACAATGGGTTCCATTGAATGAATAATGGATCCGGTGCCCAAAAACAATAATGCTTTCGAATAGGCATGAGAAATTAAATGGAATAAAGCAGCTCGATAAGAACCCATCCCTGGAGCTAACATAATATAACCCAATTGAGACATTGTTGAATAAGCTAAGCTTCTCTTAATGTCTCTTTGAGCAAGAGCCAAAGTAGCTCCTAATAGTACCGTTATTATACCTATCAAAGAAATGAGATTCATTATGTAAGGTATAACTGTGAAAAGAGGCATAAGTCGAGCGACAAGAAAAATTCCCGCTGCTACCATAGTAGCAGCATGTATAAGAGCCGAAATAGGGGTGGGTCCCTCCATGGCATCAGGTAACCATACATGAAGGGGAAATTGCGCAGATTTAGCAATTGCACCAGCGAATAATAGGGAAGCACACAGAGTAGCAAATAAAGAATTAACTCCATTATTATGCATCAAGTTATTGAAGATTTCGAACAAATCCCGAAATTCGAAACTACCTGTTATCCAATAAAGACCTAAGATTCCTAATAATAAACCAAAATCCCCTACACGATTAGTTACAAATGCTTTTTGACAGGCATTTGCTGCGATTGGTCGTGTGAACCAAAAACCTATTAATAGATACGAACACATTCCCACGAGTTCCCAAAAAATATAAATTTGTATCAAATTGGAACTAGTAACTAATCCCAACATGGAAGTATTGGAAAAACTCATATAAGCAAAAAATCTCAAATATCCTTGATCATGAGACATATACTTGTCACTATAAATAAGAACCATGATTCCGACAGTAGTGATTAGTATTGACATAATAGAAGTAAGTGGGTCGATCAAGTGTCCGAACTCTAAGGAAAAATCATTATTGATGGTCCAAGACCATAGATATTGATAGATGGAACTGCCATCTATTTGTTGAACAGACAGATCGGCCGAAAAAACCATAACTATACTTAGCAATGAAACACTGGGAAAAGCCCACATACGACGAAGATTTTTTGTTGCGGTCGGAACAAGCAGAAGTCCCAATCCTATTGACATAGTAACTGGAAGTGGAACGAAAGGTATGATCCATGCATATTGATATATGGGTTGCATAATCAAATCAAACTTTTTTTTTTTATTCTTATTAATTTTTCCGATTCACCAGCTCTTATCTTTTTTGTAAAGAGCAATAATCAAATAAATAAAAAAATCAAGATATAAAAACTCAAATATTATTTTGAATTCTTCATTATTCTGATTCTTTCCCAGATATTTGAAAAATTCAAATCAAGAAGTTACAATTGTTCAAATAACCAAGTTACTGCTTAAAAATGACTACCTAGTGATTAACTAAGATATTTATTGAGATACAGAATATGAGATTTTCAATCATTCCACTATTACGGTGATTTATATCCATATATAGTAATAAGGAAAAAGAATTACACCAAAATAGTACTTGATTCTGATATGAATTATAGGATCCACCAATAACTCGACCTAATAAAATAACACCTAGTTATTTTAGTTAGTTTATTTGGAGTCATTGACTAATTCATTCTGGAACTGATTGATTGGCTTCTAGTCAAATAAAACAAACATATTTTATGGAAAATCCTACGATACTCGTCATTTCGCATAGAGCTGAAATAATAAATTACTAAAATGACCTTTATCAAGTAATGTATCGTTTAAGAGATTAACTACATGATCTCATTTGAATTTAAATTATGGGTACTCCATTCTCGAGTTTGATCAATTAATCGAAAAAATTTTATATTATTGTTTTCTTAAATTAGGTAAGGGTAAAATGTATGGGTTCTTAAGTTTTTTGATTTGATTTATTAAATGTAACATGACGATATATAAATAGACTGAGATATAAATTGGAACCCTTTTTTTTTTTTCATCCCTAGTTATACTATATGTGATGCGCACATATCTGTATTTTTTATGTTATGAAGGAAGTATCCACTATGGAATAGATATAGATAATGGATAGAAAGAACGATTTATTTTGAACAATACAATACATGTCTTTCACATCCAACTATAAAAATGAGAAACCTCTTTCTTTTAAAATGGCAGTTCCAAAGAAACGTACTTCTATGTCAAAAAAGCGTATTCGCAAAAATATTTGGAAGAGAAAGGGATATTGGGCCGCGATAAAAGCTTTATCCTTAGCTAAATCTATTTCTACCGGGCATTCAAAAAGTTTTTTTGTGCAACAAACAAGTAATAAAGCCGCGGAATAATCTGAATGAATCGACATGACTCGATGAATTGGATGATTTAGAAGATGAATAATTTACATTTTACATTAACGAATTTTGGAACTCATCAATATGAGATAGAACTGGATGTTGTGGTATGTAGAATAATAATTCGCCTGTCTAATTGAGTTCTAAAAACGATTGATTTCCGTTTTGTTTTGTTTGAAAAAAAAAAAAAGAAGTCATTAGATAGAAGATAAAGGTTTCACTTTTCATTCCTTATAGTATTCTAGAATGGTATTCTATTAGATTTTTATAATTTGCGAGATGGGGATTGTAACTTTCCCCATCAATTCGCTTTCACAATAACAAAAATCTCATTTTTATGTCGGATCCATGAAATGAGATAAATGAGAAATGAATCATAAAAAAAAAATGAGATAGAAAAAAAAGGACAATTTTTAGTTGTATACCTCGACTGAGGACATAACCCTCTAGTTCCAACTGGTCCAGGGGGACTTATACTCCGTGAAAATGATTGTTAAAACTGACACCATACCACTATACTAAGTTAAGTATTATTGAACGTTCAAATATTTATTTGAACGAGTTTTTTGATTCATCGATTCTAATCTTTCCTAAGATCGATTGGATTGAATCCATCAATCTCGACGATTGAACATAGTATGGGCTATTATTATTTCGATCAAGCCGCCATGGTGAAATCGGTAGACACGCTGCTCTTAGGAAGCAGTGCTAGAGCATCTCGGTTCGAATCCGAGTGGCGGCATCCCCTAAAAGGGGCAAGATAAATCCTATCTTATAAGGAATTCAATTCCTTTCCTTATTTCCATTCCATAATTGAGGAACACACACCCCCCCTTTTTTTTTTTACAAAATAATTTTTTATGATATTTGCGACTTTAGAACATATATTAACTCACATATCTTTTTCGATCATTTCAATTGTTATTACGATTCATTTGATGGATTTATTAGTCCATCAAATCGTAGGAATATGTGATTCATCAGAAAAAGGCATTATAGCTACTTTTTTCTGTATAACAGGATTATTAATAACTCGTTGGATTTATTTGAGACATTTCCCGTTAAGTGATTTATATGAATCATTAATGTTCCTTTCATGGAGTTTCTCCATTATTCATATGGTTCCTAAAGTGGGGAACCATAAAAATAATTTAAGCGCAATAACTGGGCCAAGTGCTATTTTTACCCAAGGCTTTGCCACTTCAGGTCTTTTAACTGAAATGCATCAATCCGCAATATTAGTACCCGCCCTACAATCCCAGTGGTTAATGATGCACGTAAGTATGATGTTATTGAGCTATGCAGCTCTTTTATGTGGAGCGTTATTATCAGTAGCTTTTCTAGTCATCACATTTCGAAAAAACACAGATATTGTTGTTAAAACCAATCATTTATTAATTGGGACATTTTCCTTTGGTGAGATCCAATACTTGAATGAGAAAAGAAGTGTTTTACAAAACACTTCTTTTCCTTCATTTAGAAATTATCACAGGTATCGATTGACTCGGCGATTGGATCATTGGAGTTATCGTGTCATTAGTCTAGGGTTTATCTTTTCAACCATAGGTATTCTTTCGGGAGCAGTATGGGCTAATGAGGCATGGGGGTCTTATTGGAATTGGGACCCCAAGGAAACTTGGGCATTTATTACTTGGACCATATTCGCGATTTATTTACATACTAGAACAAATCAAAGTTTGCAAGGTGTTAATTCGGCAATTGTAGCTTCTATCGGATTTCTTATAATTTGGATATGCTATTTTGGGGTCAATCTATTAGGAATAGGACTACATAGTTATGGTTCATTCACATTAACAGCGAATTGAAGAAGGGACTTGAAGAATACATGGGAACATCAATCTCCAATATATAACGAAAATTAGTGTGAGTTTTTGAGAACCATTTGAATCAAGTAGTAATTCAAATGGTTCTCAAAAACTCCAGATGTATCTGATTACAATTCCAATTCACTTCATTTTTTTTTTTTCAGTGTACAGCGACCGATTTTGTAAATCACAGGATTATTTGACTTTATTTCTTATTTATGAAAACTATTTATGAAAGTAATTAGATAGAATAGCTTCTACCTTCTCAACTGATAGTGAGAGAACGAAATCGGGATAAATACCGATACCTATTACGGGTAGAAAGATACAGATCGAAACAAATAGTTCTCGCGGTCCAGAATCCACAAAGTAGGAGTTTGTAACATTGAATAGTTTGTATCCATAGAACATCTGGCGTAACATAGATAATGAATAAATAGGAGTTAATATCATTCCAATTGCCATTACAAAAGTAATTAGTATTTTTGGCATTAAAAGGTATTTTGGGCTGGTAATTATTCCAAAAAAGACTACCAATTCTGCAACAAAACCACTCATTCCTGGCAGTGCAAGCGAAGCCATCGAGAAGCTACTTAACATGGTAAATATTTTTGGCATTGGGGTAGCTATTCCTCCCATTTCATCGAGATAAACAAGACGTATTCTATCGTAACTCGTTCCTGCCAAGAAAAAGAGTGCAGCACCAATAAATCCATGAGAAATGATTTGTAAAATGGCTCCATTGAGTCCCATATCAGTTATGGAAGCAATTCCGATAATTGTGAAACCCATATGAGATACGGAGGAATAGGCTATTCGCTTTTTTAAATTGCGTTGACCGGGAGAAGTTGAAGCTGCATAGATTATTTGAATCGTTCCGACTATCATCAACCAGGGAGAAAATATAGAATGAGCATGGGGTAATAATTCCATATTGATCCGAACCAATCCATATGCTCCCATTTTTAATAAAATTCCAGCTAGAAGCATACATGTACTGTAATGTGCTTCTCCATGGGTATCTGGTAACCATGTATGTAGGGGTATAATCGGTGATTTGACAGCATAAGCAATAAAGAAGCCAAAATAGAATATTATTTCCAATGCCGCGGGATACGATCGATTAGCTGATGTTTCAAAATTTAATGTTGGTTCATTGGAACCATATAAACCCATACCTGGAACTCCCATTAAGAGAAAAATGGAACCCCCCGCAGTGTACAAAATGAACTTTGTAGCTGAGTACAGACGTTTCTTACCTCCCCACATGGATAAAAGTAGGTAAACAGGAATTAATTCTAACTCCCACATGATGAAAAAAAGTAAAAGGTCTCGAGAAGAAAATGATCCTATTTGACCGCTGTACATTGCTAACATCAGGAAATGGAACAATCGCGAATCTCTAGTAACTGGCCAAGCCGCTAAAGTAGCTAAAGTAGTGATGAATCCCGTCAGTAAAATGGGTCCGATGGAAAGTCCATCGATCCCGAGTCTCCAGTGAAAATACAAAATATTTATCCATTTATAATCCTCCTCCAATTGGATTAATGGATCGTCCAATTGGAAATGATAACAGAATGCATAGGTCGTTAGAAGGAGTTCTAACAAGCAGATGCATATAGTATACCATCTCACCACCTTATTTCCTCTATGAGGGAGAAAGAAAATTGATGAACCCGCGGATATTGGAAAAACAACAATTATTGTTAACCAAGGAAAATAACTCGTGGTAAAGACAAGATAGACTTTGACCATAAAAACCCGCGCTCGAAATAATATATTTTCTCGAGTACGGGTTTTTGTCGGTAAAGAAGAATCAAATGGATTCAAGTAGAGTTTTACGGAACGTATCAATAAGCTAGACCCATGCTGCGAGTTGTCTCATGCCATAAATAAACCCGGACACTCAAGAAATCTGTTGGACAAGCGGATTCACATCTCTTACAACCTACACAGTCTTCTGTTCTTGGAGCAGGAGCAATTTGCTTAGCTTTACATCCGTCCCAAGGTATCATTTCCAATACATCTGTGGGCAGGCTCGTACACATTGAGTACATCCTATACATGTATCATAAATCTTTACTGAATGTGACATTGTGTCTATCAATTTTTTGAACGTTATCAATTTTCGATCTGGTAAAATCGGTAGTAAATGAATCATATATTGTAGATACCAGATGAATCAGTAGTTTACCAGAATTGATTTTTTTTTAGAATCAATTTACCTCTGGATCTGTTTAGGAAAGAGGACCAAGATACTTTGATTTCTTACGTTTCAGCAAACATGGTCATACGAGTCATATATGCTAATTTTAATTGGTGAATATAATATTATATATATCTGTCTTTTTTTATATCATTATGACTATTTATTCAACAAGTTCGATTGATTGATACGAGTTGATTTTCTGTTACGATGGATCGACGAAACAATAGCTGGCCCAATAGCTGCTTCAGCGGCTGCAATAGCTATAACAAAGATCGAGAAAATGTCTCCTTTTAATTGTCGACTATCAAATAAATCAGAAAACGTTACGAGATTCATATTAACCGCATTCAGTATAAGCTCAAGACACATAAGTGCTCTAACCATATTTCGACTTGTGATCAATCCATAAATACCAATAGAAAATAAATAGGCACTCAAAATAAGTACATGCTCGAGCATCATTGACCAACTCCTCATCAATCTCGATTCATTTCAATATGAACAACAATTTCACTGATTGACTCGAATATAAAACAAGTACGGAACAAAGGAAGGTATTGGTAATGGATCGAACTAAAACAAAACCCTTTTTAATTTAATATATGAACAATAAATATATAAATTGAATTGAAGCAAAATGGATGTAATAACAATACAAGAAGACAGAACAAGGCCTTATTTATTTTTATTTTAAATTTATTTTAATTTTATTTTGGATTTCTAATTCATTTCTAATTCTAAGTATTTATTACTGACGAGCCATAGCAATTGCACCTATCAAGGCAACTAAAAGAATTATAGAAATGAGTTCAAATGGAAGATAAAAATCTGTTGATAAATGAATCCCAATTTGTTGAACATTACTTATCAGGTCCTGCTCTATAATCTGGTTTGATCCTGTAGTCCAAATAATCCCATACCATGACGTATCTGAAATAGTAGTAATTAGTGAAAAAAGAATACTTGTACAAACCAGTGAAGTGACCCCATCTCCAACGGTCCAAAGATAGAAATCATTGTAATATTCTGAACCATTCATGAACATCACAGCAAATATGATTAAGACATTTACAGCTCCCACGTAAATAAGGAGCTGTGCAGCAGCTACAAAATAGGAGTTAGATAGAATATGGAATAAGGATATACAAACAAGAACCAATCCCAATGAAAAGGCAGAAAAAATGGGATTGGTAAGTAATACCACTCCTAGACCCCCTAGTATAAGACCTGATCCCAAAAATACTAAAGAATATCATGTATTGGCCCAGGTAAATCCATTATGTATAAAATAAGAGATAAAAAAAAGTTGAAATATTTCATGACCTTACTGACCCAGCCAGGAAAAAAGAGGTTACCTTGTTTTTTTCTTGTATATGATACGTTTCTAATTGAATCGTAATGGGGTCTGGATTGAGGTAGATACAGTTATTGGACTAATTCCACTTCTGTATCCGAAAGAGTAGTTCGGAGTTTGATATTCCGAAATCATCATGACTATATTCATATATTCTAAATCCAAATCAAGCCGCGATTCTCACCAATCAATAGTTATGATTTGTAGTTACTGACCAACCAAAATGAAAGAAGCTTCACTCCTTTAGATCAAAAATGAATCTTAGTCATTGGTAATCGTTATTGAATCAAGGGGTTTATCTGTGGTTATTTTAATTTGAGTCGAATTCATAATTGTTCGAATTGTGTAATCCCCAATTACTGACATTGGTAACCGACCCAAAGCAATTTGATTATAATTCAATTCGTGACGATCATAAGTGGAAAGTTCATATTCTTCAGTCATTGATAGACAGTTTGTTGGACAATACTCGACGCAGTTACCACAAAATATACAGATTCCAAAATCAATACTATAATTAAGCAACCGTTTCTTTCTAATATCTGTTTCCAATCTCCAATCAACAACGGGTAGATCTATGGGACATACACGAACACATACTTCACAAGCAATGCATTTATCAAATTCAAAGTGGATTCGACCACGGAAACGCTCTGATGTGATCGATTTTTCATAAGGATATTGAATAGTTATAGGTAAACGATTCGCGTGGGATAAGGGTAATCATGAAACTTTGACCAATGTACCTTGCAGCTCGTACTGTTTGTTGACCATAATTCATGAACCCAGTCATCATAGGGAACATATCGTGGCTATCCATGAATAATTTGATATTTCTTTCTCTTGCTTAAGGGAGGTTATGAATCTAGAGTATCATATACTGTTACAGTGAAAGGAGTTGGGAAGAAGTTGTCAATAATAGATTACCCAGAGAAATGGGTAAAAGAAATTTCCATCCAAGATTTAATAGTTGGTCCATTCTCATCCTAGGTAAAGTCCATCTTGTTGTGATAGGAATGAACAGGAACAAATAAGCTTTAGCTAATGTAATAAGGATACCAATCGTTGTTCCAAATACTCCCCCCGTTTTATTTATTCCGAAAAGTTCAGGAATGAATATGTACGGAATAGAGAGATTCCACCCGCCCAAGTAAAGAACTGTTACAAATAATGAAGAAACTAGTAGATTTAGGTAAGAAGCAACGTAAAATAAACCAAATTTGATACCTGAATATTCGGTTTGATAACCCGCTACTAATTCTTCTTCTGCTTCTGGTAAATCAAAAGGTAATCTCTCACATTCTGCTAGGGAAGAAATTATAAAAACTATAAACCCTATGGGTTGACGCCACAGATTCCATCCCCAAAACCCATATTTTGACTGTGCCTCAACTATATCAATTGTACTTGAACTGTTAGATAATCATAGTCGATGATAACATCACTGTTCCCATCGCTATTTCAGAACCGTACATGAGACCTCAGCTTCATACGGCTCCTCGATGGCCACAAATAAATCTAAGGACTGATTCAGTATTACCTCGGCATTTTTTGAGAGTGAATAGAGTAAAGATGCATCAGGGAGTCCCTAATTAGACCAATGGAATTCTGTCTGCTATAATAACAAATTCAAAGTGCTTCCGAATTGCTCTCATAATTTATTTTATAATTAATATTACAATTTATCTTTGTTCAGTAATAGCTTAATCTTTCAATAAAATACTCGTTGTATCAATAGATATTTCTACCCATATCTTTCGATTACGAAAAAGAATT
>NW_027519552.1:2500-10000 GCF_043159265.1 Tasmannia lanceolata
TCGTCCAGTGGCTACAACAGTCTTTTTGATCGGTACCGCAGTAGCTCTTTGGTTAGGTATTGGAGCAACATTACCTATTGATAAATCTCTAACTTTAGGTCTTTTTCAAATTGATTGAACTGTGAAATACCATGACGTATGTATCTAGGGAATAGTCGCTTCAAAATGAATCCTCCCTAGATACATTTCTTAAATTTCATTATAGATCCATTATAGATCTATTTCGAATATACGGATCGGGTTGTGCTAAAGATTCAAAACCAATTTGATTCTTCTCTTTCTTTATTTGATTCTTCTCTTTCTTTATAATTCTTCATTTCTTTCTTTATTCTTTATAAAATATAAAATAAAAAGATGAAATAATTCCAATGGATTTAAAACTTATTCTTAGGTAAATCAATTGTGAAATGTTTCTGTAAAATGTCCAATATCCGTTTTACATCTTCTATGCGCAAATGTTCAATTCTCATAAGATCTTCTTGACTCTTACTCAAAAGGTCCAATAATGTATGTATATTGGACCTTTTGAGACAATTATAGGTTCTGGGAGGCAATTCTGATTGGTCAATAAAAATACATTCCAATGCAATTCCTTTTTTGTTTTTCTTTAGATTAGCCAATTTATCCTGAAAGGTAAAAAAAGGTACAGTACCCCTGTTTAGATTGTTTAGATTGTCCTCTAAATTTATGTCCTCTTCCTCCCCATGTAGAAAAGGAATAAATAAATCAATCAAATTACGGGAAGCTTCGTGAAGTGCTTCTTTAGGAGTTAAACTTCCATTCGTCCATATTTCTAGAAAAAGTATCTCTTGTTTCTCATTCCCATTCCCATAAGAATGAATACTATGATTCGCATTTCGAACAGGCATGGATACAGCCTCTATAGGATAACTTCCATCTTGATCGTTATTTGGGGTTTTCATACGATATCCGCGATCCCTCTCGATTTGTAATCCAATACACAAATCAATTGGTTCTGTCAGGCTAGCTATATGCTGTGTAGTATCAACCATTTTCACAGAAGGTGGCGAGATGATATCTTGAGCAGTTACGCATCTCGGACCCCTGACGAAAATAGATGCGTCGCAAGTTCCATACAGATTACTTCTCAATACAATTTCTTTCAAATTCATGAAAATTTCATGTACTGATTCTTCAATACCGACTATCGTAGAATATTCATGTGGTATCTTATCAGATTTTGCGCGTGTGATACATGTTCCTTCTATTTCTCCAAGTAAAGCCCTTCGCATAGCGATACCTATCATATCTGCTTGACCTTTCATAAGCGGGGACAGAATGAAACGTCCATAGGAAAGGCGCTTACTGTCTGTTCTTGATTCAACACACTTCCACTGTAGTGTCCGAGTGGATACTGCTACTTCCTCTCGAACCATACTAATATTATTGATCAGATCATTGAATCATTTATTTCTCTTGAAATCAGTTCAATTCTTATTTCTACACACGCCTTTTTTTAGGAGGTCTACATCCATTATGTGGCATAGGGGTTACGTCACGTACGAAACTTAATAGTATACCACTTCTGCGAATGGCTCGTAATGCTGCATCTCTTCCGAGACCAGGACCCTTTATCATGACTTCTGCTCGTTGCATACCCTGATCCACTACTGTACGAATAGCATTTCCTGCTGCGGTTTGAGCAGCAAATGGTGTCCCTCTTCTTGTGCCTCTGAATCCACAAGTACCAGCGGAGGACCAAGAAACCACCCGACCTCGCATATCCGTAACAGTTACAATGGTATTGTTGAAACTCGCTTGAACATGAATAACTCCTTTTGGTATTCTACGTCCATTCTTACGTGAACTAATACGCCCATTCCTACGCGAACCAATTCTTGGTATAGGTTTTGTCATATTTTAGCATCTCATAAATATGAGTCAGAGATATACGGATATATCCATTTCATGTCAAAACAGATCCTTTATTTGTACAACGGGTCCCTTACTTTAGAAAGGCCCTTTTTAGAAAGATTACCCTTGTCTCTGTTTATGTCTCGGATTGAAACAAATTACTATAATTCGTCCTCGCCTACGGATCAGTCGACATTTTTCGCAAATTTTACGAACAGAAGCCCTTATTTTCATATTTGTCATTCCTTAATTCCGAATCTACTCTTTTGAAGAAAATAAGTCTCTTGAAATTTTGAACCTCGAATTGTATCCCCATGGAAGAAATGTTTAAAAAGTCACCTAATCGTTCGAACCTTTGTTGCGAAGTCTATAAATTATACGTCCCTTGGTTGAATCATAACGACTTACTTCGATTTTGACTCTATCTCCTGGTAGTATCCGTATAAAACTACGTCGGATCCTCCCCGAAACATAACCTAGAATCAGATCTTCATTATCTAAACGAACCCGGAACATACCATTTGGAAGTGATTCAGTAATTAAACCTTCATGAATCAATTTTTGTTCTTTCATTTCAGGTAACCCCCTTGAAGTATCAACTAATGGAGGAGGAGTGATATTAGACAACCTGCCTTTTCTCTCTTTTTCACAAATCGAAAGTTACGGATCAAATTCGGATATTCAGAAGGATCACCATATATAACATAAAATTTCTCCTCCAATTCTTTTTAGTCGAGCTTCTCGATCTGTCATTATACCTCGAGAAGTAGAAAGAATTACAATACCTATTCCACCTAAAATCCTAGGAATTCGTTTATAGTTGGAATAGATTCGTAGACCGGGTCGGCTGATACACTTTAAAATATTTCTATATGTTCCTTTCTGATTCCTTCTATGTCGCAGGGTTAAAACCAAGAAATATTTCTTGTTTTCTCGATGTTTCCTAACATTTTCAATAAAACCTTCTCGTAGAAGTATTTTAATAATGTTTTCGGTTATATTAGTAGATGCTATTCGAGCTGTTCTTTTTTTATCCATGTCAGCATTTCTTATAGAAGTTATTATATCGGCAATAGTGTCCTTACTCATGACGAACTATAATTATTAGGGCTTCCCCATTTTGATATAATCAACATGTTCTGTTTTTTTTTTTTCTTGATTTTCATTTTCACTTTCAATTTTTTTTTTTATGAATTATTAAAGGTATATGCATAAGACACAATCTACTAATGGATTTGATCTACTTCAGATACCCTACTATATAATGGTCTCATCTACTAGTCTTTATAATACCTCAGGAGCTAATGAGACTATTTTAGTGAAATTCAACTGTCTCAATTCCCGAGCGATCGCGCCAAAAACTCGAGTTCCTTTTGGATTTCCTTCTTGATCAATGACAACCGCTGCATTGTCATCATATCGTATTATCATACCGTTGTCACGTTTGAGTTCTTTACATGTACGTACAATTACAGCTCTGATCACTTCTGATCTTTCGAGAGGCATATTGGGTACTGCTTCTTTGATTACAGCAACAATAACATCACCGATATGAGCATATCGGCGATTACTAGCTCCGATTATTCGAATACACATCAATTCTCGAGCCCCGCTGTTGTCCGCTACATTCAAATGGGTCTGAGGTTGAATCATATCATTTTTTTTTTTTTGAATCTCTTATTTCAATGCAAAGGGCGAAGGAAAAAAGAAAGAAATATTGTCTGTCCAGAAATAAATAAATCTGCAATTGTATTTTTCATCAAAAATACTCCTTTCTTTTGGTTTCACATCCCTATCCCACAATAACGAATTGAGTTCGTATAGGCATTTTGCACGCAGCTATTGAAATAGCTGCTCTGGCTACAGTTTCTGAGACTCCGCCCATTTCATAAAGTATTCGACCCGGTTTAACGACGGATACCCAATATTCGGGGGATCCCTTACCCGAACCCATACGTGTTTCTGTGGGTCTGACTGTAACGGGTTTGTCGGGAAATATACGTACCCAGATTTTTCCACCACGACGCGCATATCGTGTCATTGCTCGTCGCCCTGCTTCTATTTGTCTAGATGTGATCCAAGCGGGTTCACAAGTGCCTGAAGAGCGTATCTACCGAAACAAATACGATTGCCTCGATAAGATATTCCCTTCATTCTTCCTCTATGTTGTTTACGGAATCTGGTTCTTTTGGGGTTATAGTTGATGGTTGTTTCTCAACCCCATCTCTACTGCAGAACCGGACATGAGAGTTTCGTCTCATCCAGCTCCTCGCGAATGAAACGATTCAATAATATTACAAATACACATGTATTTAATGAATAATACACTGAATCATGGGATTTCTTGATAGTTAATCCATCATGTAGGAATCTGTATATCTTGTATATACAGCAGCTAGACGTATCTTTCTATTTCGATTTATAATTTATAGGACGTATATTTCTATTTATGGATAATGAATGCCTTTCTTTTTATAACGAATCCTTCTTTTGGCCTTTACTGAATGGAATCGCCCAAAATTTTGCAATCCAATAAGGAAAGGTTCGCGGGCGAATATTGACTCTTTAAAATCTGCTTCATTCGTAGGGTCAACCCATGACCTTTCAGAATAAATAAAAGGGTTCTTGGTTGGTTTCGCCATCCCACCCAATGAATCATTAGGATTCGTTTTTAATAGAATCTTGTGCAGTCACAGGTTCCGTCGTTCCCATAGCTTCTCCATTAATGGTTAGGTCTGAACTCTACAGTGGAGCTCCCAATTTCATTTGTTCCCGAGTCAATCTCCTCAGTCTCTATTGACTCGAGGCTCTTTATTATTTTCATTTTTCCTATGAACCGGATTCATCTACTTATAAACGAATCCGTATTGATGCTTTATCACGCTGCCTTTTATGAGATGATTCATAGACCATACATATTGGAATCATATAGCATTGATTGATATTCTCCTCCTTTCTTTCTCTCACCCCTCCTTTTACCCATATCCCTCTATTTTCGCTTTACAAACCATAATCAGATTTTTTTTTCCTTTATGAAAAAAAAAAAAAACGATTTCAGTTGCTACAACTATATGATCAACACATCATATAGTGACTGCTTTCTTGGATCTCGATAATACGAAGCAATGAGCTGGTTATTAGTTCTCTAGTTATTAGTTATGGGCTGGTCCATTGTTTTTTTTTTTTTTGAATCCAACTCTAAAGAAAAAACCAACGAGTCACACACTAAGCATAGCAATTCTACCAAATGATCAATCGAATTTTTATTCAACCCTATATAATTATAATTAATAATTAGAAATAATTAATAATTCTAATTAGAATTGTTCATTTTTGATTGAAGGGAAAAAGAATGAATGAAAGAGTTTGTCATTTTTTGTTCTATCGCAGTATAGAATGGGAAGGAAAGACCCATTATTGCTCATCTACAAATATCCAAATTTTGATGCCTAATACCCCATAGATAGTTCGAACTGTATAGGAACAATGATCAATTTTAGCTCGAATGGTTTGTAGGGGAACCCTACCTTCTCTGATCCATTCGACACGTGCAATTTCTTTTCCGTCGATACGCCCTGCAATTTGCACTTGAATTCCTTTTGTATCAGCTTGTTCAGTTAATTCAATAGCTTTTTTCATTGCCTTTCGAAACGAAACTCTATTCTTTAATTGTAGAGCTATATATTCTGCAAGAATATTAGGTTGTCCATAAGGTTTTGCAACTCTTGTGATAGCAATGTTAAGTCTCCGGTTCACAGAACGAAACCCTTTTTGTACATTGATCCGTAATTCTTCGATTCCTCGCGTTCGACCCTCTATTAACAAATTTGGGAATCCAATATAGATTATGACCTGAATTAGGTCGATTTTTTTTTTAATCTCTATATGTGCAATTCCTTCTGAACCAGATCTCATATTTTTTTGTACATAATTCTTGATACAATCCCGTATTTTTTCATCTTCCTGGAGACCCCTGGAATAACTTTTGGGTTGTGCGAACCAAAGGGAACGATGACTTTGGTTTGCACCAAGTCGGAAACCAAGTGGATTTATTTTTTTTCCCATATCATATTTATCCCGATCTCTTTCTCTCTCTATATATATCTATTTATCTCTATTCCAATTCGGAAACCGAAGGAGGCAGAAGTTTATCTCTCTCTCTCTTTCTCTAGGTATCTCTCTATTATAGTATCCTTAAATACACCTTTATTCTCTAAAAGAAAATCTTGTTCAGTTTTCGTTTTAGATTGATCTTTCAAAACGATATTTATATGACAGGTGGGTCTTTTTATCGGATAACTACGTCCTCGAGCCCGAGGTTTTAACTTTTTAATGATAGTACCCCCATTGACTTCGGCTTGACTAATGACTAAATCAGCTTCGTTGAAACCCTTATTGTGACTAGCATTTGCTGCTGCAGAATAAACCAATTTTAAAATGGGATAAGATGCTCGATAAGGCATAAGTTCTAGTAGCATAAGTGTTTCCTCATAGGAACGCCCACGAATCTGATCAATGACTCTTCGTGCTTTGTGAGCAGACATACATATATGTTGAGCTAAAGCTTGTACTTCTGTACTAGAGCTCTTCTTCTTCCTATGCTTTTTCATGCTCCTCTTCCACCTTCTCCACTTTGACATAAGGGTTACCTCCCACCAATGAATGACGAGCACCTATTTCACTTTATTAACGACGAGATCCATTATTGTTTCTCGCGTGTCCCTGGAAAGTCAGAGTCGGTGCGAATTCTCCCAATTTGTGACCCACCATACGATCTATTATATAAATGGGTAAATGTTCTTTTCCATTATGAATAGCAATTGTATGGCCTATCATTGTGGGTATAATGGTAGATGCTCGGGACCAAGTTACTATTATCTCTTTCTCCTCCCTCATGTTGAGCTTCTCAATTTTTCCCAATAAATGATTAGCTACAAAAGGATTTTTTTTTAGTGAACGCGTCACAGCTGATTACTCCTTTTTTTTTTATTTACTTATGAAATAAAACTATGAAATAAAGTTGATTTACTTCAACTTAAGAAAATATTATTGTTGGTTAGTTCATGATCGAATATCATACTTTCGTTCTGTATCAATCTGAAATTAATGTACGTTCCTAAAAATAAAAATGACTTTATTGGTATTGTATGTCCATGTATCTCAGTATGAAAGAAAGTAAGAAAGACTCAATAAGAAACACTCAATACAATAATAATATAATTGTATGGTAGAAATTGTATCCTTTAAAGGAGATTGACTCCTTTAGCTTTAGAGAGAGAGGAGGGGCGGATGTAGCCAAGTGGATCAAGGCAGTGGATTGTGAATCCACCATGCGCGGGTTCAATTCCCGTCGTTCGCCCACCGATTACTTATCCTATTCGATTTTCAATATTCCTATTTACTTTACTATTTACGGCGACGAAGAATATAAATATCACTATATTTATTCCTTTTTCTACTTCTTCTTCCAAGCGCAGGATAGCCCCAAGGGGTTGTGGGTTTTTTTCTACCAATTGGGGCCCTCCCTTCACCACCCCCATGGGGATGGTCTACAGGGTTCATAGCTACTCCTCTTACTACAGGACGCTTACCTAGCCAACACTTAGATCCGGCTCTACCCAAATT
>NW_027519552.1:12500-15000 GCF_043159265.1 Tasmannia lanceolata
AGAGTACTTGGGTTCTCCCAATAACTCAAAAGTGTATCATGCCTGAATCTAACTGGGGTTCGCGGTGGTGGAGGAACCGGATCGTAAAAAAGAGGGATTCTAGTTGTAAGATATCTAATGAAACCGTAGCTGAAATTGAGATCTCATTCAGAGAGAAAGATATAAAATATCTGGAGTTTCTTTTTGTATCCTATACGGATGATCCGATCCGCAAGGACCATGATCGGGAATTCTTTGATCGTCTTTCTCCGAGGAAGAAGCGAAACATAATCAACTTGAATTCGGGACAGCTATTCGAAATCTTAGTGAAACACTTGATTTGTTATCTCATGTCTGCTTTTCGTGAAAAAAGACCAATTGAAGTGGAGGGTTTCTTCAAACAACAAGGAGCTGAGGCAACTATTCAATCAAATGATATTGAGCATGTTTCCCATCTCTTCTCGAGAAACAAGTGGGGTATTTCTTTACAAAATTGTGCTCAATTTCATATGTGGCAATTCCGCCAAGATCTCTTCGTTAGTTGGGGGAAGAATCAGCACGAATCGGATTTTTTGAGGAAGGTATCGAGAGAGAATTTGATTTGGTTAGACAATGTGTGGTTGGTAAACAAGGATCGGTTTTTTAGCAAGGTACAGAATGTATCGTCAAATATTCAATATGATTCCACAAGATCTATTTTCGTTCAAGTAACGGATTCTAGCCAATTGAAAGGATCTTCTGATCAATCCAGAGATCATTTCGATTCCATTAGTAATGAGGATTCGGAATATCACACATTGATCAATCAAACAGAGATTCAGCAACTAAAAGAAAGATCGATTCTTTGGGATCCTTCCTTTCTTCAAACGGAACGAACAGAGATAGAATCAGATCGATTCCCGAAATGCCTTTCTGGATATTCCTCAATGTCCCGGCTATTCACGGAACGTGAGAAGCAGATGAATAATCATCTGCTTCCGGAAGAAATCGACGAATTTCTTGGGAATCCTACAAGATCAATTCGTTCTTTTTTCTCTGACAGAGGGTCAGAACTTAATCTGGGTTCGAATCCTACTGAGAGGTCCACTAGAGATCAGAAATTGTTGAAGAAACAACAAGATGTTTCTTTTGTCCGATCCAGGCGATCGGAAAATAAAGAAATGGTTGATATATTCAAGATAATTACGTATTTACAAAATACCGTCTCAATTCATCCTATTTCATTAGATCCGGGATGTGCTATGGTTCCGAAGGATGAACCGGATATGGACAGTTCCAATAAGATTTCATTCTTGAACAAAAATCCATTTTTTGATTTATTTCATCTATTCCATGACCGGAACAAAGGGGGATACACGTTACACCACGATTTTGAATCAGAAGAGAGATTTCAAGAAATGGCGGATCTATTCACTCTATCAATAACCGAGCCGGATCTGGTGTATCATAAGGGATTTGCCTTTTCTATTGATTCCTACGGATTGGATCAAAAAAAATTCTTGAATGAGGTATTCAACTCCAGGGATGAATCGAAAAAGAAATCTTTATTGGTTCTACCTCCTATTTTTTATGAAGAGAATGAATCTTTTTATCGAAGGATCAGAAAAAAATCGGTCCGGATCTCCTGCGGGAATGATTTGGAAGATCCAAAACCCAAAATAGTGGTATTTGCTAGCAACAACATAATGGAGGCGGTCAATCAATATAGATTGATCCGAAATTGGATTCAAATCCAATATAGCACCTATGGGTACATAAGAAATGTATCGAATCGATTCTTTTTAATGAATAGATCCGATCGCAACTTTGAATATGGAATTCAAAGGGATCAAATAGGAAATGATACTCTGAATCATCTAACTATAATCAAATATACGATCAACCCACATTTATCGAATTTGAAAAAGAGTCAGAAGAAATGGTTCGATCCTCTTATTTCTCGAACCGAGAGATCCATGAATCGGGATCCTGATGCATATAGATACAAATGGTCCAATGGGAGCAAGAACTTCCAGGAACATTTGGAACATTTCGTTTCTGAACAGAAGCACCGTTTTCAAGTAGTCTTCGATCGATTACGTATTAATCAATATTCGATTGATTGGTCCGAGGTTATCGACAAACAAGATTTGTCTAAGTCACTTCGTTTCTTTTTGTCCAAGTCACTTCTCTTTTTGTCCAAGTCACTTCTCTTTTTGTCTAAGTTACTTCCTTTTTTCTTTGCGAGTATCGGGAATATCCCCATTCATAGGTCCGAGATCCACATCTATGAATTGAAAGGTCCGAATGATCAACTCTGCAATCAGTTGTTAGAATCAATAGGTGTTCAAATCGTTCATTTGAATAAATTGAAACCCTTCTTATTGGATGATCATGATACTTCCCAAAGATCGAAATTCTTGATCAATGGAGGAACAATATCACCATTTTTGTTCAATAAGATACCAAAGTGGATGATTGACTCATTCCATACTAGAAATAATCGCAGGAAATCCTTTGATAACACTGATTCCTATTTCTC
>NW_027519553.1:5000-13784 GCF_043159265.1 Tasmannia lanceolata
CGAAGCGACCTAAAATATCTATCTTCCTTGTTCGGGGTGTAAGCAATACCCCTTACATGCACGGGACAGCGGTATAAGGTCTTCTGCTTTCTCCGAGGCCTCGCCGACTGAGAGGACGAGAAGCGACCGTAAGGGAGCGAGTAAACGGCACGTCGGGTAATACTTCTAATAAAGGATCTCCTTGTTATGAGTCTCATTATCTCCCGTCCTCGAACCCGAAGGAAGAGGACCGCTCCTAATGGCCCAAAAGGAGGGGCTCCTTCCCTACCCACCGACCAGGGTGGGTGTTCAGTAACTCCTACCCCTAATAGAAAGAGAAAATAAATTGCTTGCGCGCTTCGTCAAGTGAGAGAGAGGATCTTACGCCGAACAGATCACCGGCTCCGAAGGCCCATTTAGGTGCCTATATTGGGGGCATCTTTGGCTCCACGGCTTCTCAATCCAATCTTGAAATGAATACGCGGCAAACAATACGAGATAGTAAGATTGTTTACGAAATAACAAAGAAGTAAGTGCCTTAGACTTGCTTCATTGCCCATGTGCTCACGAATTGGATTCGAACCACCACAACCAAAGAAGGCCCTACTTGACCAAACAAATAGTAGATCGTGAGTTCTTAGGAACACACTTCTATTAGGGGATCGGCTCGAACGCTGAACTTATTTGAGCCCCCGATAGAAGGCTTTCCTAACAAAAGATGTCTCTCCATCAGTCTGAAACCTAAACCTCCGAATCCGAATAATGTGCCGGGATGAGACTGCCGTGCTGATCCTCTAAGAAAAGTGAAGTTCTGCAGAGTCACAAAGATCTTGATCCCCAAAAAGACTAAGGCGGTTCCAAGGCGAGGGGGAGTCCCTGATGTGCCCTGTACCTGGTCCTTGCTATCTCTTCTACGGCTTTCCGCCTCCTCTTCAGAAGCGACATCCTTTTGGTGACTTTATGGGCTAAAGCGAATGAACGAAACCAAAGAGTCAGATTCGGGAAATCGGGAAACTAACCTACGGGAGTCTTCAAATCCGGTGGAACCGAAAGAACGCGAAGAAGGCCTGGGAAGCTTAAAGCATCAAGGACCACACGCGGAGCATCCATGAAGAGAAAGATTCAGCCGTGAAAATACAGGCCGGCATCCTTAGAGCGAAAGGGACTTTCCTTTGGGGGGCTTTTTCCATATCTCCCGAGCTAACTCAGTATATATGGAACGAGAAGGACTTTTATGATATGACACAGGTCGAGGTCGAAATGGGGTGTATGTATTGTATTTCCCTCCTCACCGTAAGCTGCCTTGTCCCTCCTCAACTATTAAAAAGATACACATACCATGGACTCTGGCCTAAGGGCCTTCGTCCCCGCGCAATTCAGCTCTTCTGTAGCGGTAAGGAACCACCACTAGATTCTGGCTCTGAGGCGGAATTGGCATCGTGCTGCCAGAGGAAAGCGAATGTACGAGAGTAGCTTCCAACCCCTGCTTAGAAAGCGAAAGGAAAGGAAAGAGAAGAGCATATAGAGGAAGGGAATGAGATGAAAGTACGGAAATACGGACATGAGCCCACACAAACAAGCTCTCAGGCAAAAAGAATTGGAAATAGGCCCACCCTTTTTCTAGAACTGTTCGGAAGAACAGATAGGAGAAAGCCGATCAACAGGCTACAGACACCACTTCTCGAGATCTCGCTTAGTCTTTGAATAGAGCCGCAAACCAGATTAAGCTGTGCCGGAATGATCTTGCCGTGCCGCTATTACCCTACACGAAGAGAGTAGATGTGAAAACCGAAAGAAAGGTAATGGGATACTCCATCGCTACAGATTACCGACGCCTGCCAAAGGACGAATGGACTGAAGCTCCACCCCTACTTACCTCAGAAACGTCTGAATGAAGCCTCTACGCCAGCTTAGCTGCCGGGCCTTGATTGCCGACAAAAGATCCAGAGACTAAGGATAAAGCTACGGGAATTCAATTCAATATAAGGCGGTACTTACTGTGCTCTAAAGCGCACTGAAAACGCTTTTGAACAAGCTGAAAAGACAAGCTAAACTGAAAAGAAGCTAGCCACCTTCCCTACGGTTACCTTCTTTTGCCATCTAGACCGACTCACCGCCCTTCTTTCGCGGTATACTTGAAATCTTTGTTGAGTAGCGCGCTATTGCTATAGCTTAGGGCTTCTATCGCGTTGTTATAGCGGCTCTTCTCGCTTGCGTGCTTTTGCGCCTCGCACTTTGTATTGTTAAGGGCGCGCGAGGAGAAGTGTTTTGTGCGATAGTAGCATCTATAGTACTTGACTCCGTATGGAATGGAGCCATCGTCGCAGTACAGTATAGCATGCCTGTAGAACTAACTACTTCCCCACCCATCGGAAGCTGTTTCTCGAGTGTTGCGATTGCTCGCGGGAACAGAAGATCACCTACCGCCCACTTAAGGGCGCAAGGATACCCCCTCGGCGTACCTGTAGTGTCCGTCATCCTCCGGATTTGCAGATACAATCACTGCCGTCTTGTGTGCCGCTTGCTGTTGAGCTACGTATGCTGGATACTCTCCGCCCAGCTCTGGATACGTTCTTCCTTCGATTACCCGTGAAGCCCTTCCACTCTATAAATAACCATATCTATAGGGGGCGTTCCGCTGTCAGCAAGGCTCATAAAGGAGAGCATTAGGTCTATCATGTTTATTCCCGATCTATGGACTGGCAGTTGTCCTGGGAAGGTTGGTATCCCCTTCCTTTAGAGATCAGGAACGGATTCATAACTACCGAGTTCACATGCCCTAATGCCCTAGCGGATATGATACTAAGAACCTTTTCACACGAATGCAAATCCAACTCTGCATTCTGTCACCCATTTCGCTCAACAAGGTATTCAAGCTTTGCACGTTCAGTGATTATCTACGCAATATCCGAACAAGGCAATATGCGTAGTCGTGAGAGGGAGGCTTCCGACCGAGAGGATGGCGGTACGAAACATCTCCCTTCCCCGTGCGTGCTAGCGTGCTTGCGTGCGAGCGTGCGAGCGTAAGGGAGGCTTAGCCGACCGCTTTTAACGAACAAATGTCACCAATAAAGAAGCTTCTACTCCGGTTGTGAGGCTTCGCCGCCTTTAAGGACTGTAAACGAACATAGGCCCTCGCCGACTGAGAGCCACGTCGTAGGGGGCCCCGCCATACTATTTGAAATGCCGGAGTCGGAAAACAAACCGGGCATGGAAGGCTATGATGATCAGGAAATCCTGACCCAGTGTGTGCAAACCAGGACTCAGCGGTATCGGCAATACGAACAGAAGAATCCATCTTCTGCGAATCGGAACAGTACCGATGTTGAACCATACATTGACTTGCGGACTTAGCAGATAAAAAGGCCGCTCGCTCTTACTGGCAATGGCTGTGATGCCTGACCAAGCCGCTGGATTGATCGCCCCCTCCAGCCAAAGGTTGTGTCACAACCTTCTCCATCTCAGGACACACAGGTCGATGCAAATGCTTGGTCGGCTCCTGGAAAGCCTGGGCAAACGGACGCGAAATGAAAGAATGGGTGAGAAGTTGCCTCTTTTCCACATTCCTCTGATGGTGAGTGACAAAAGATTGCATGCACTAGTAAGGGAAGGCATGCATGCGTCTTGGACTCGGGAGCAACAGACAAAATAATGCCCATAAGAGCGGCAGAGATGCTGGGAATAGACTTCGCCATGAATGACACTACCATGTTATCAGTTAGATGCAAGTGGAGTCGGGATTCTGGGCGAAATCAAGGACCGCATTGGCTGCTTACCCGCAGAGGAAACTGCTGATGGACGTCTCGATAGTGAACATGCTCATGACCTACGGCTCTTTGGTCGGAAATTGACGCATGATTTGGATGGTATGTTATCACGTAGAATGAAATATGCGTGCGCTAATCCCCCCCTATTGCGTAAGGGGATAAATGGTCACCGGAGAGAACCCAGGTCGAAATACTCACGTAAAGAAAGAAAATCAATGACGGGTTTTTGGGGAGAGTTGTGCTGGTTCCTATCCGGCTCTAACAGCTACAGAGGTGTACCAATGTGCATGTGATCATTATGGTGATACAAACCAACGAAGGAGGCTCCGGACGCCCGCCGTTCCGATTCCCCCCGAGGGTGATAGGTATTCCCTCTCAGATTTGACGGACGTCAAGGAAAAATGCAGATTATGCAGTATGAATCCTTGTATAACGGTCTATGTATTGCATATACCATGGGAGTTAAGCAAAGGATATGTCTAGGAGATGCGCAACTTTTGATTAATTAGAGACATCGTTGCTGTTAGAAATCCTGAGCTAGCTCGATACAGGACCTTGGTAGACGCAACGATCAGCAAATTCCAAGCCTTTGATATCAGATACATCCCAAAGCGTCTGGACGGAGCTGCAGACTTCCTGGCCGGATGAGCACGCCTTCTGTCTCCAGCTTACCTCTTGCCCAACCTCCTGCCTCGCCTCCTTACCTTAGCTCAGAAAGTCGTTACATTCGGATACCTATTGCTCTCAGCTATCAAAAGCGGAAAGAGTGAGACTTTGAGTCGCATCCATCCCATTAACGTCCCCCCTAAAGCAAAGAGACCTTTCCTCTCTGGTACTCCCCAAAGCTCCACTCCCATTGGTATACCTATGCGGCAACAATGCCACGGCGTACGGCTTACGGCGTACGGCTTACGGCGTACGGAAAGGGAGTAGTGAAACCTCTCCCCTCCCTGCTAGCGTGCGTGCTTGCGTTCGAGCGTGCTAGCGTTCGATAGTAGTGCGAGGGAGTAGCTGCGTGCGTGCGTGCGAGCGTAAGGGAGTGCTAGAGCGCTAGAGTGCTAGAGTCGTGAAAGGGAGGCTTTGCCGACCGCTCTTTTCACAACTAATGTAACCTCTCCCAACAGAGCATAGTCACAGAATGGAGCAGTCCGCCCGGGATAAACCTGCCTAGCTGCAAGCCAAACCATAAAATGGTGGCACAGGGCGAAGAGCGGCCAAGACGCTAGATAACCGAGTGGCTGACCAGCCATAAATGCTACAGATCGCTCCTTCTTAACGAGAGGAGGACCTACAACAAATGTGTTCAGTCCCAGGGCCGATTGAACAACGGCCAGCGCCAACTCAGGTCCTAACAAGAACGATGCCATGGGAATTCAGATGGCTATAGGCCATCTATCGGTAGCTGACTTCAAATCGTAACAGAACGCGGTCCTAAAGCCGGTGAAACGGTCAATAGGTCGTGTCTGATCGAATGTCCCATCACATGGAAGACGACGGAGAACCGCCATCAACCACCGGTGGTAAGGAGCCAGTAACCTTTGTTTGACGTAATTTCCAATGGCGAATAATCGCCTTTTGCCCGCCCCCTCCACGACGGAGGAGAGCCTGCCAAAGTAGACATCGCTTTCCGTATCACAAACAGCGGGAAGGCCCACGTTGCTCAACGCCCAGTCGAGATCTAGTTTGACCCAGTGCCCATTATCCCGGTCCAATGCGTATTTAATGCGCTCGGACCAGAGGAGGACAGACACTACAGGGAAAGACCGCTCGACCCTGTTGCTCTAACAACGAAAGGGTACCATCCATACGCCTCAAGCTCCTTAAAGAGCGCAAGAAAGCCTGACTTAATCGGCTTCTTGGAAGCTTTTGGATCCTCCGTGAAGAAACGAACATTAGGAACGGCCTTCCAGGTCGGTTCCCAAGACATACCCTGACTAATCGGTATGGTTGAGACCCACGGAATATACCTATCGATTAGTGACCAACCAAACTGTTCAAGTTCGGCGATAACCTCTCGAACCGAGTTTCAGTCCTTTTGGGGTTATATAATGCTCTCAAAGGTTGCTCGACTAACAGGCTTAGCCAACTGAATGACCTTCGCCAGACTGAACCAAGAGAGATATAATTGGACTCATTTATAACCCTCGTGGTTTCTGTGCCAAGGTTAATTACTTCCGATTCTTCCGCTAGGGGCTCGACTTGACGGTTCTCCTCTCGTTCGATCTGTTTTAAGATAAGATCTCGAGGGGAGAACCGTCGTCGACTTCATCCGAAGAGGGTGCTTTAATTAAGTCGTTGTTGCTTACGTTAGAAGAAGGCACAGACAAATAAGGGAAGCTTGATTTCATTTGATCAAAAGGAGGGAGTACAAACTGAGGAAGGCCGGATAGGCCGACAGATACAGAATCGGCCGAAGCCGGTACATAACTGGGGCGGTAGACTGGACTGGACACAGACCAATTTCGAAGAGGAGTAGTGACATCTGAAATGATCGGGCGGCGTGGCTCTGATTCTTCTCCCAGTGCGGCAATCAGGTTTGCAGAGGTGCTCGGGCGAGGCGGAGAGTCTAGGAACAGGGCCCGCATCATCTTGTCCTCTAGGTGGGTCTGCCAGTCTTCTTCTTCTGGAACAGGAGCAGGGTGCGGAGAGCTACCAGCAGAGAGAGTATGGGTATGAAAGATCTCGAAACCAGGGAGCCTCTTTCCTGAGGCCAGGTCCGTCCATGGTTCTGGGAATCCGCAGAAGGGGCTTCGCCGCCTCTCCTTCTCTGACGAAATACCCATTAAGCGTCTTAGCGTATGGGCGCATAGGGACTGGGTCGTATGGCTTTCTCTGTTTCTTTGCCAGAACTTTCCTTCTGGCGTTTTCTTCTGCTTGGGCCCAGTCTTCGGCCGAGGGCTGGCTGGTATCCTAGCCCGAAAGTGGCTGCAACCTGGTCTACTTCGATGCTCGTGACGATGCCTTGACCTGTGGGGCCAAGACCCATACCGGGGAAATACCCTATTGCTCTTAGCATTCTTGGCACGCTGGTATTTTCTCCGCAGGGTGGAGGAATCTTCTCACGGCCGGGGTCGGCGAATGAAATCTGCTGGATGTCGGAAAATTGGAAGCCGGTGAGGGGGAAGTCCGGATGCCCCTGGTTTGGCTGGGAATTATGCTCAGCAGAGACATTCTGACACTGGCCCGGGGCGGGATCTCCGTATAGCGTAACTACTTTCGAGTCCCTGATGAACCGAATCTTTTGGTGCAGCGTGGAGGGCACGGCTCCGATGGCGTGGAGCCAAGGTCGGCCCAGCAAGAGACTGAAAGAGGCCGGGATGTCCAGGACCTGGAAGGAGACTGGGAAATGCATCGGCCCGATGGAGACTTGGGTGTCTAGCACCCCCACCACACTTCTCCGGGTGTTGTCATAGGCGAGGACCCCTTGGGCAGTCGGCACGAAATCTGACGGCTCAAATCCTAGGGCGACGGCGGTCTGGAGTGGGCAGACATTGAGGGCTGATCCGTTGTCGACCAGCACCGCCGCTACCCTCTAGTTGTTGCAGTCGAGAGTAAGGTACAGGGGCCGGAGGTGCGTGCTTCCGTCCGGAGGGAGGTCATCATTGGAGAATGTGATGGCGGAAGGCGAGGCTGAAATCCCCATGATAGCTGCCAACCGATCTGGAGTGGTGTCTAAGGAGACCTGGGCGCGGTTAAGCTCTTTCAGCACCGCCTCCCTATGCTTGGGAGAGGCCATGAGCAGGCCCCAGACAGAGATTTGGGCATGGGTCTTCTTCAACTGGCGGATGACGGGGTCTTCCTCGGGCAAAGGCTGGACTGGCGGTTGCACCTCGCCTCTGACTCGGGCCGCAGGATTCTCGTCTCTTAGCTCAGGGGGCTTGAACAGTCTTCCTCCCCTCGTCATGTGCCGGACTTCATCGCATTGCATCATGGAGCCATATTGGTCGGGCACAGGCACATCAGTTTCCGGAAAGGGGGTCGGGTCTGGTGAGGCCAGGTAAGGTTCTGGGGACATGACGTAGTAGTCTGGGGAGATGGCGGTAGCGGTTTCAGGCTCGGAGGGCGGAGAGAGGATGTATGGGGTTGAAGGAGATGGCTGGTAGGCAGGTTGAAGGGTGTTTATGGCGGGTAATGGGTGGATGAACTGACGGGGGTCCAGGGCGGGCTGGCCGTCAAAGATGGCGTTGATGTTGGCAGGCGGAGGGACGGCGTGCTGCGGTAGAGGGTTAGTGGTGACGTTGGGCTGGTTTGGGCTATCGTTGGGCCATCAAATCTCAAAACCCTACCTATCACCCCTGCAATAGATTAAAGGTAGTCTGGATTGAAGAAATTAAGGGGAAGGTTTGGGAGAGAGATCCAAAGCGGTGCAATAGAAGATTCAAACCGCGGATCAAACCAAGGAGGGACTCTTCTCTGCGATTAGGGTTCCATGGTCTCTCGAGCCTCCTTCGTCCAACAATCCTCCCAACAGCTCTCCGCCTCGGCCGCCCGATCCTGGTAGATCATTCGCAAGCCTCTGAACGCCTCCATCTCCTACTGCAGCCCGCCCTTTCTTATCTTCTCCTGCACCGGGATACTCAGAAAGAAGTAAAGCGCATGCGCCGCGCTAGCCTATTACGTCTTGCTGGTTTCGTCTATCTTACCTTCAATCCATTTTTTATCTTATCTACACTTGCCTCTTGGCTTATGTCGAGATATTGATTCCTTCTTACCCATATGCTTCACACAAGGGGTTTTAGCCTTAGCTTACTAAGCGCTGGTTCTATGCGAAAGGTTGCTTTACTAAGATTATAACTGGATCTACGTTTCTTATCCATCTTATCAACCGCTTGCTTGCCCTTCCCTGGTCCTCGCGTATTCAGTGGTATCTACGGCCTTAGAAAAAAGGTCTTTTGCACCCCCCGCGTTAGAGGATTTTTCATCAAGTGTTCATTCTTACTGTTATTCGTCCAGCCTTATTTTCAAGTCCTACCTTGCCTTCTAGTTAACCTGTCTCCTCTCCTAAGCTTCAGAAACCTTACCAGTTTTTCCACCTTGT
>NW_027519554.1:2500-20000 GCF_043159265.1 Tasmannia lanceolata
CTTGATCGAAAGGAATTCCTACGAATCCAACGAACAAAGTAAATAGGACCAACACAAGTAGAGGCAATAGCATTGTATTATCTGATTCATGAGGATACATGGAAGTATCTTTATTGTCAAAATGAGTACTAGAGGATCGCATTAGATTTCGTACATTCCCATCAATTTTATATGTCGTCTTCGAAAAAAAAGAAACCTTTTCATTCTTATTTATTTTTGATAAAAGCAAATTTCTGTTAACCAGTTTTGATTCTTCTTTTCCCCATATAGATATTGAATAAAACGAGCTATTTTGAGTGCCACTGTAATTTTGAAAATGCGCATATAAATACCCCTCAAAAGTAAGTAAATATGTCCGAAACATATAAAATGCAGTTAATCCCGCCGTAGCACAAGCTATTATCGCGAAAATCGGTGAATACAACCAACTATCATTAAGAATTTCATCTTTGGACCAAAAACAAGCAAGAGGTGGAATACCACAAAGAGAAAGTGTACCTAATAAAAAAGTCATTTTGGTAATTGGTACATATTTTCTTAAACCACCCATAAGAACCATGTTCTGACTCTTATCTGGAGAATATCCAACAATGGGTTCCATTGAATGAATAATGGATCCGGTGCCCAAAAACAATAATGCTTTCGAATAGGCATGAGAAATTAAATGGAATAAAGCAGCTCGATAAGAACCCATCCCTGGAGCTAACATAATATAACCCAATTGAGACATTGTTGAATAAGCTAAGCTTCTCTTAATGTCTCTTTGAGCAAGAGCCAAAGTAGCTCCTAATAGTACCGTTATTATACCTATCAAAGAAATGAGATTCATTATGTAAGGTATAACTGTGAAAAGAGGCATAAGTCGAGCGACAAGAAAAATTCCCGCTGCTACCATAGTAGCAGCATGTATAAGAGCCGAAATAGGGGTGGGTCCCTCCATGGCATCAGGTAACCATACATGAAGGGGAAATTGCGCAGATTTAGCAATTGCACCAGCGAATAATAGGGAAGCACACAGAGTAGCAAATAAAGAATTAACTCCATTATTATGCATCAAGTTATTGAAGATTTCGAACAAATCCCGAAATTCGAAACTACCTGTTATCCAATAAAGACCTAAGATTCCTAATAATAAACCAAAATCCCCTACACGATTAGTTACAAATGCTTTTTGACAGGCATTTGCTGCGATTGGTCGTGTGAACCAAAAACCTATTAATAGATACGAACACATTCCCACGAGTTCCCAAAAAATATAAATTTGTATCAAATTGGAACTAGTAACTAATCCCAACATGGAAGTATTGGAAAAACTCATATAAGCAAAAAATCTCAAATATCCTTGATCATGAGACATATACTTGTCACTATAAATAAGAACCATGATTCCGACAGTAGTGATTAGTATTGACATAATAGAAGTAAGTGGGTCGATCAAGTGTCCGAACTCTAAGGAAAAATCATTATTGATGGTCCAAGACCATAGATATTGATAGATGGAACTGCCATCTATTTGTTGAACAGACAGATCGGCCGAAAAAAACCATAACTATACTTAGCAATGAAACACTGGGAAAAGCCCACATACGACGAAGATTTTTTGTTGCGGTCGGAACAAGCAGAAGTCCCAATCCTATTGACATAGTAACTGGAAGTGGAACGAAAGGTATGATCCATGCATATTGATATATGGGTTGCATAATCAAATCAAACTTTTTTTTTTTATTCTTATTAATTTTTCCGATTCACCAGCTCTTATCTTTTTTGTAAAGAGCAATAATCAAATAAATAAAAAAATCAAGATATAAAAACTCAAATATTATTTTGAATTCTTCATTATTCTGATTCTTTCCCAGATATTTGAAAAATTCAAATCAAGAAGTTACAATTGTTCAAATAACCAAGTTACTGCTTAAAAATGACTACCTAGTGATTAACTAAGATATTTATTGAGATACAGAATATGAGATTTTCAATCATTCCACTATTACGGTGATTTATATCCATATAGTAATAAGGAAAAAGAATTACACCAAAATAGTACTTGATTCTGATATGAATTATAGGATCCACCAATAACTCGACCTAATAAAATAACACCTAGTTATTTTAGTTAGTTTATTTGGAGTCATTGACTAATTCATTCTGGAACTGATTGATTGGCTTCTAGTCAAATAAAACAAACATATTTTATGGAAAATCCTACGATACTCGTCATTTCGCATAGAGCTGAAATAATAAATTACTAAAATGACCTTTATCAAGTAATGTATCGTTTAAGAGATTAACTACATGATCTCATTTGAATTTAAATTATGGGTACTCCATTCTCGAGTTTGATCAATTAATCGAAAAAATTTTATATTATTGTTTTCTTAAATTAGGTAAGGGTAAAATGTATGGGTTCTTAAGTTTTTTGATTTGATTTATTAAATGTAACATGACGATATATAAATAGACTGAGATATAAATTGGAACCCTTTTTTTTTTTTTCATCCCTAGTTATACTATATGTGATGCGCACATATCTGTATTTTTTATGTTATGAAGGAAGTATCCACTATGGAATAGATATAGATAATGGATAGAAAGAACGATTTATTTTGAACAATACAATACATGTCTTTCACATCCAACTATAAAAATGAGAAACCTCTTTCTTTTAAAATGGCAGTTCCAAAGAAACGTACTTCTATGTCAAAAAAGCGTATTCGCAAAAATATTTGGAAGAGAAAGGGATATTGGGCCGCGATAAAAGCTTTATCCTTAGCTAAATCTATTTCTACCGGGCATTCAAAAAGTTTTTTTGTGCAACAAACAAGTAATAAAGCCGCGGAATAATCTGAATGAATCGACATGACTCGATGAATTGGATGATTTAGAAGATGAATAATTTACATTTTACATTAACGAATTTTGGAACTCATCAATATGAGATAGAACTGGATGTTGTGGTATGTAGAATAATAATTCGCCTGTCTAATTGAGTTCTAAAAACGATTGATTTCCGTTTTGTTTTGTTTGAAAAAAAAAAAAAGAAGTCATTAGATAGAAGATAAAGGTTTCACTTTTCATTCCTTATAGTATTCTAGAATGGTATTCTATTAGATTTTTATAATTTGCGAGATGGGGATTGTAACTTTCCCCATCAATTCGCTTTCACAATAACAAAAATCTCATTTTTATGTCGGATCCATGAAATGAGATAAATGAGAAATGAATCATAAAAAAAAAATGAGATAGAAAAAAAAGGACAATTTTTAGTTGTATACCTCGACTGAGGACATAACCCTCTAGTTCCAACTGGTCCAGGGGGACTTATACTCCGTGAAAATGATTGTTAAAACTGACACCATACCACTATACTAAGTTAAGTATTATTGAACGTTCAAATATTTATTTGAACGAGTTTTTTGATTCATCGATTCTAATCTTTCCTAAGATCGATTGGATTGAATCCATCAATCTCGACGATTGAACATAGTATGGGCTATTATTATTTCGATCAAGCCGCCATGGTGAAATCGGTAGACACGCTGCTCTTAGGAAGCAGTGCTAGAGCATCTCGGTTCGAATCCGAGTGGCGGCATCCCCTAAAAGGGGCAAGATAAATCCTATCTTATAAGGAATTCAATTCCTTTCCTTATTTCCATTCCATAATTGAGGAACACACACCCCCCCTTTTTTTTTTTACAAAATAATTTTTTATGATATTTGCGACTTTAGAACATATATTAACTCACATATCTTTTTCGATCATTTCAATTGTTATTACGATTCATTTGATGGATTTATTAGTCCATCAAATCGTAGGAATATGTGATTCATCAGAAAAAGGCATTATAGCTACTTTTTTCTGTATAACAGGATTATTAATAACTCGTTGGATTTATTTGAGACATTTCCCGTTAAGTGATTTATATGAATCATTAATGTTCCTTTCATGGAGTTTCTCCATTATTCATATGGTTCCTAAAGTGGGGAACCATAAAAATAATTTAAGCGCAATAACTGGGCCAAGTGCTATTTTTACCCAAGGCTTTGCCACTTCAGGTCTTTTAACTGAAATGCATCAATCCGCAATATTAGTACCCGCCCTACAATCCCAGTGGTTAATGATGCACGTAAGTATGATGTTATTGAGCTATGCAGCTCTTTTATGTGGAGCGTTATTATCAGTAGCTTTTCTAGTCATCACATTTCGAAAAAACACAGATATTGTTGTTAAAACCAATCATTTATTAATTGGGACATTTTCCTTTGGTGAGATCCAATACTTGAATGAGAAAAGAAGTGTTTTACAAAACACTTCTTTTCCTTCATTTAGAAATTATCACAGGTATCGATTGACTCGGCGATTGGATCATTGGAGTTATCGTGTCATTAGTCTAGGGTTTATCTTTTCAACCATAGGTATTCTTTCGGGAGCAGTATGGGCTAATGAGGCATGGGGGTCTTATTGGAATTGGGACCCCAAGGAAACTTGGGCATTTATTACTTGGACCATATTCGCGATTTATTTACATACTAGAACAAATCAAAGTTTGCAAGGTGTTAATTCGGCAATTGTAGCTTCTATCGGATTTCTTATAATTTGGATATGCTATTTTGGGGTCAATCTATTAGGAATAGGACTACATAGTTATGGTTCATTCACATTAACAGCGAATTGAAGAAGGGACTTGAAGAATACATGGGAACATCAATCTCCAATATATAACGAAAATTAGTGTGAGTTTTTGAGAACCATTTGAATCAAGTAGTAATTCAAATGGTTCTCAAAAACTCCAGATGTATCTGATTACAATTCCAATTCACTTCATTTTTTTTTTTTCAGTGTACAGCGACCGATTTTGTAAATCACAGGATTATTTGACTTTATTTCTTATTTATGAAAACTATTTATGAAAGTAATTAGATAGAATAGCTTCTACCTTCTCAACTGATAGTGAGAGAACGAAATCGGGATAAATACCGATACCTATTACGGGTAGAAAGATACAGATCGAAACAAATAGTTCTCGCGGTCCAGAATCCACAAAGTAGGAGTTTGTAACATTGAATAGTTTGTATCCATAGAACATCTGGCGTAACATAGATAATGAATAAATAGGAGTTAATATCATTCCAATTGCCATTACAAAAGTAATTAGTATTTTTGGCATTAAAAGGTATTTTGGGCTGGTAATTATTCCAAAAAAGACTACCAATTCTGCAACAAAACCACTCATTCCTGGCAGTGCAAGCGAAGCCATCGAGAAGCTACTTAACATGGTAAATATTTTTGGCATTGGGGTAGCTATTCCTCCCATTTCATCGAGATAAACAAGACGTATTCTATCGTAACTCGTTCCTGCCAAGAAAAAGAGTGCAGCACCAATAAATCCATGAGAAATGATTTGTAAAATGGCTCCATTGAGTCCCATATCAGTTATGGAAGCAATTCCGATAATTGTGAAACCCATATGAGATACGGAGGAATAGGCTATTCGCTTTTTTAAATTGCGTTGACCGGGAGAAGTTGAAGCTGCATAGATTATTTGAATCGTTCCGACTATCATCAACCAGGGAGAAAATATAGAATGAGCATGGGGTAATAATTCCATATTGATCCGAACCAATCCATATGCTCCCATTTTTAATAAAATTCCAGCTAGAAGCATACATGTACTGTAATGTGCTTCTCCATGGGTATCTGGTAACCATGTATGTAGGGGTATAATCGGTGATTTGACAGCATAAGCAATAAAGAAGCCAAAATAGAATATTATTTCCAATGCCGCGGGATACGATCGATTAGCTGATGTTTCAAAATTTAATGTTGGTTCATTGGAACCATATAAACCCATACCTGGAACTCCCATTAAGAGAAAAATGGAACCCCCCGCAGTGTACAAAATGAACTTTGTAGCTGAGTACAGACGTTTCTTACCTCCCCACATGGATAAAAGTAGGTAAACAGGAATTAATTCTAACTCCCACATGATGAAAAAAAGTAAAAGGTCTCGAGAAGAAAATGATCCTATTTGACCGCTGTACATTGCTAACATCAGGAAATGGAACAATCGCGAATCTCTAGTAACTGGCCAAGCCGCTAAAGTAGCTAAAGTAGTGATGAATCCCGTCAGTAAAATGGGTCCGATGGAAAGTCCATCGATCCCGAGTCTCCAGTGAAAATACAAAATATTTATCCATTTATAATCCTCCTCCAATTGGATTAATGGATCGTCCAATTGGAAATGATAACAGAATGCATAGGTCGTTAGAAGGAGTTCTAACAAGCAGATGCATATAGTATACCATCTCACCACCTTATTTCCTCTATGAGGGAGAAAGAAAATTGATGAACCCGCGGATATTGGAAAAACAACAATTATTGTTAACCAAGGAAAATAACTCGTGGTAAAGACAAGATAGACTTTGACCATAAAAACCCGCGCTCGAAATAATATATTTTCTCGAGTACGGGTTTTTGTCGGTAAAGAAGAATCAAATGGATTCAAGTAGAGTTTTACGGAACGTATCAATAAGCTAGACCCATGCTGCGAGTTGTCTCATGCCATAAATAAACCCGGACACTCAAGAAATCTGTTGGACAAGCGGATTCACATCTCTTACAACCTACACAGTCTTCTGTTCTTGGAGCAGGAGCAATTTGCTTAGCTTTACATCCGTCCCAAGGTATCATTTCCAATACATCTGTGGGGCAGGCTCGTACACATTGAGTACATCCTATACATGTATCATAAATCTTTACTGAATGTGACATTGTGTCTATCAATTTTTTGAACGTTATCAATTTTCGATCTGGTAAAATCGGTAGTAAATGAATCATATATTGTAGATACCAGATGAATCAGTAGTTTACCAGAATTGATTTTTTTTTAGAATCAATTTACCTCTGGATCTGTTTAGGAAAGAGGACCAAGATACTTTGATTTCTTACGTTTCAGCAAACATGGTCATACGAGTCATATATGCTAATTTTAATTGGTGAATATAATATTATATATATCTGTCTTTTTTTATATCATTATGACTATTTATTCAACAAGTTCGATTGATTGATACGAGTTGATTTTCTGTTACGATGGATCGACGAAACAATAGCTGGCCCAATAGCTGCTTCAGCGGCTGCAATAGCTATAACAAAGATCGAGAAAATGTCTCCTTTTAATTGTCGACTATCAAATAAATCAGAAAACGTTACGAGATTCATATTAACCGCATTCAGTATAAGCTCAAGACACATAAGTGCTCTAACCATATTTCGACTTGTGATCAATCCATAAATACCAATAGAAAATAAATAGGCACTCAAAATAAGTACATGCTCGAGCATCATTGACCAACTCCTCATCAATCTCGATTCATTTCAATATGAACAACAATTTCACTGATTGACTCGAATATAAAACAAGTACGGAACAAAGGAAGGTATTGGTAATGGATCGAACTAAAACAAAACCCTTTTTAATTTAATATATGAACAATAAATATATAAATTGAATTGAAGCAAAATGGATGTAATAACAATACAAGAAGACAGAACAAGGCCTTATTTATTTTTATTTTAAATTTATTTTAATTTTATTTTGGATTTCTAATTCATTTCTAATTCTAAGTATTTATTACTGACGAGCCATAGCAATTGCACCTATCAAGGCAACTAAAAGAATTATAGAAATGAGTTCAAATGGAAGATAAAAATCTGTTGATAAATGAATCCCAATTTGTTGAACATTACTTATCAGGTCCTGCTCTATAATCTGGTTTGATCCTGTAGTCCAAATAATCCCATACCATGACGTATCTGAAATAGTAGTAATTAGTGAAAAAAGAATACTTGTACAAACCAGTGAAGTGACCCCATCTCCAACGGTCCAAAGATAGAAATCATTGTAATATTCTGAACCATTCATGAACATCACAGCAAATATGATTAAGACATTTACAGCTCCCACGTAAATAAGGAGCTGTGCAGCAGCTACAAAATAGGAGTTAGATAGAATATGGAATAAGGATATACAAACAAGAACCAATCCCAATGAAAAGGCAGAAAAAATGGGATTGGTAAGTAATACCACTCCTAGACCCCCTAGTATAAGACCTGATCCCAAAAATACTAAAAGAATATCATGTATTGGCCCAGGTAAATCCATTATGTATAAAATAAGAGATAAAAAAAAGTTGAAATATTTCATGACCTTACTGACCCAGCCAGGAAAAAAGAGGTTACCTTGTTTTTTTCTTGTATATGATACGTTTCTAATTGAATCGTAATGGGGTCTGGATTGAGGTAGATACAGTTATTGGACTAATTCCACTTCTGTATCCGAAAGAGTAGTTCGGAGTTTGATATTCCGAAATCATCATGACTATATTCATATATTCTAAATCCAAATCAAGCCGCGATTCTCACCAATCAATAGTTATGATTTGTAGTTACTGACCAACCAAAATGAAAGAAGCTTCACTCCTTTAGATCAAAAATGAATCTTAGTCATTGGTAATCGTTATTGAATCAAGGGGTTTATCTGTGGTTATTTTAATTTGAGTCGAATTCATAATTGTTCGAATTGTGTAATCCCCAATTACTGACATTGGTAACCGACCCAAAGCAATTTGATTATAATTCAATTCGTGACGATCATAAGTGGAAAGTTCATATTCTTCAGTCATTGATAGACAGTTTGTTGGACAATACTCGACGCAGTTACCACAAAATATACAGATTCCAAAATCAATACTATAATTAAGCAACCGTTTCTTTCTAATATCTGTTTCCAATCTCCAATCAACAACGGGTAGATCTATGGGACATACACGAACACATACTTCACAAGCAATGCATTTATCAAATTCAAAGTGGATTCGACCACGGAAACGCTCTGATGTGATCGATTTTTCATAAGGATATTGAATAGTTATAGGTAAACGATTCGCGTGGGATAAGGTAATCATGAAACTTTGACCAATGTACCTTGCAGCTCGTACTGTTTGTTGACCATAATTCATGAACCCAGTCATCATAGGGAACATATCGTGGCTATCCATGAATAATTTGATATTTCTTTCTCTTGCTTAAGGGAGGTTATGAATCTAGAGTATCATATACTGTTACAGTGAAAGGAGTTGGGAAGAAGTTGTCAATAATAGATTACCCAGAGAAATGGGTAAAAGAAATTTCCATCCAAGATTTAATAGTTGGTCCATTCTCATCCTAGGTAAAGTCCATCTTGTTGTGATAGGAATGAACAGGAACAAATAAGCTTTAGCTAATGTAATAAGGATACCAATCGTTGTTCCAAATACTCCCCCCGTTTTATTTATTCCGAAAAGTTCAGGAATGAATATGTACGGAATAGAGAGATTCCACCCGCCCAAGTAAAGAACTGTTACAAATAATGAAGAAACTAGTAGATTTAGGTAAGAAGCAACGTAAAATAAACCAAATTTGATACCTGAATATTCGGTTTGATAACCCGCTACTAATTCTTCTTCTGCTTCTGGTAAATCAAAAGGTAATCTCTCACATTCTGCTAGGGAAGAAATTATAAAAACTATAAACCCTATGGGTTGACGCCACAGATTCCATCCCCAAAACCCATATTTTGACTGTGCCTCAACTATATCAATTGTACTTGAACTGTTAGATAATCATAGTCGATGATAACATCACTGTTCCCATCGCTATTTCAGAACCGTACATGAGACCTCAGCTTCATACGGCTCCTCGATGGCCACAAATAAATCTAAGGACTGATTCAGTATTACCTCGGCATTTTTTGAGAGTGAATAGAGTAAAGATGCATCAGGGAGTCCCTAATTAGACCAATGGAATTCTGTCTGCTATAATAACAAATTCAAAGTGCTTCCGAATTGCTCTCATAATTTATTTTATAATTAATATTACAATTTATCTTTGTTCAGTAATAGCTTAATCTTTCAATAAAATACTCGTTGTATCAATAGATATTTCTACCCATATCTTTCGATTACGAAAAAGAATTAGACACTCTACATTAGTTCATTTCATGAATCATGATAAGAAGCCTATCTGTATTAATACGGATGGGATGGAGGAAAGAAAGAATAAAGAAAGATCTATTACTATTTATTTTTCCTATTGCATTCCATTTCTTTCGTTCCTGTTCTTCTTTCGCAGAAGAGGGGATTCTCAAAAAAAAAATAAAGGATTACTTCGTTCCCGATAGTCATTTCTTTAATCAGTGGATAGGAGCATACTCTGGATCGGAATCATGGGGAAGTACTGCTTGATCATTTCTACCAACTTAAAGCCCTCATTATGATTCCTTTTATGCAAAAATATCCCTTTGGTTTTTGATACCTTACATTATTTCCATGACGAATCCTTTGTGTACCTTGGTGTTCCTAACCGTCCACTCATTTTTGATTGATTCCCGATATGATAATGCATACAATAACAATTGTAGAAACTCCATACAGTTGATCTTTTGCACCCGCTTCAAGTCATGATGACTAATCAACCAATCTTGGGGTAAACAGTTTCCACCGCTTATCTTTACTTACACTTTCCTCTCGTACATAGGGAATGAGAATCAATCTTCTTACTGCGAATTCATAAGCTGTTTTGTTTCACTCATATAACCATCTCGTTTAGTTCATCAACCTAAATGGTGAATAAAAAAATCAAGATATCTATTCAATACATTCAACCTCTTTCCTAGAAATAAAGGAAAGAAATAAAAGTTAATGTTGCAACGAATCACACGTAGAGATATTGATAACACACATGGAGTTAATGGTATTTCATAACTAATAGATTGAGCAGCAGCTCGTAGACCACCTGAAATATTTATTATTCGATCCATATCCTGACATAAGAAGTCCAATAGGAGCAATACTGGAAATGGCGATCCACAAAAAAACACCTATACCGAGATCGGCTAGAACAAGGCGATAGCCAAAAGGAATTACTGAATAACTTAGTAGAATTGATATGACCGCTATGGATGGCCCGATACTGAATAAACGAATATCTCCTCTAGATGGGAGAAGATCCTCTTTGAAAAGCAGTTTTGTCCCATCCGCTAGAGCTTGAAGAATTCCCAAGGGACCAGCATATTCAGGCCCAATACGTTGTTGTATCCCTGCGGATATTTCTCTCTTTCTAACCACACAATCACGAGTACCCCTATTGTGATCCCCGATACGGGAGTAAAAATAGGGACAAGCGTCCCTATAAGGCCATAGCCTTCTTTTAAAGATTCCGATCTGGAAAAAGAATTGATAGCTTGTACTTCTGTCGTATCAATTATCATTTCAACGATCAACTTCTCCCATAATGATATCTATACTACCTAGTATCGTCATGATATCAGCCAATTTCATTCTTTTAACTAGCTGAGGAATAATTTGCAAATTTATGAAACCCGGTGGACGAATTTTCCATCTCCAGGGAAAAACACTATTATCTCCTATCAGAAAAATTCCTAATTCTCCTTTTGGGGCTTCTACTCTCACATAAAGTTCTTGTTTTAACAATTCAAAGGTGGGAGAAGGTTTTTTACTAATGAATCGGTATTCAAAATCGTTCCATTCAGAATCCTTTGCTCTATCAAAGCGTCGTACTTCTAAATTCTCATAGGGTCCCCCCGGAATTCCTTCCAGAGCCTGTTGAAGAATTTTTATAGATTCCGTCATTTCACTGATTCGTACTAAATAACGAGCTAATGAGTCTCCTTCTTTTTGCCATTGGACTTCCCAATCGAATTCATCGTAACACTCATAATGATCAACTTTACGAAGATCCCATTGGATTCCGGAAGCTCGTAGCATTGGTCCCGATAAACCCCAATTTATTGCTTCCTCTCCACCAATAATGCCCACTCCTTCAACTCGTTCCAAAAAAATAGGATTCCGCGTAATAAGCTTTTGATATTCAACAACTCCTGTTAAAGAATAATCGCAGAAATCCAAACATTTATCTATCCATCCGTGAGGTAGATCAGCAGCTACTCCTCCGATACGGAAATAATTATGCATCATTCGCATACCTGTGGCAGCTTCGAATAGATCATATAGCAATTCTCTCTCTCGGAAAATATAGAAGAAAGGAGTCTGTGCACCGATATCTGCCATAAAAGGCCCAAGCCATAACAAATGAGAAGCTATACGACTTAGCTCCAGCATAATAACTCTGATATAACTGGCTCTTTTAGGTACTTGAATATTTCCCAATTGTTCGGGGGCATTTACCGTTATTGCCTCTGTGAACATAGTAGCTAAATAATCCCAACGTGTTACATACGGCAGATATTGTATAATTGTTCGGTTTTCCGCAATTTTTTCCATTCCTCTGTGTAAATAACCCAATATAGGTTCACAGTCAATAACATCTTCACCATCTAGAGTAACAATGAGTCGAAGAACACCATGCATTGATGGGTGGTGAGGGCCCATATTGACTATCATGAGGTCTTTTTTTGTAGCCGGTACAGTCATATGCTTTCTTCCCCGATTCATTATTCCATGAATTGTTGAAAACGAAACAAAGTTCATCAAAATTCAAGATCTAATAAACCAAAAAATTCAAATGAATCCTCAAATTAACGATTTTTTGGCTCCCGAATATCCAACTGACCAATTAATTCCTTATAACGTACTCTATTTTTTTTTGACAAATAAGCCAGCAGCCGTTGACGTTTTCCCAGAATTTTTCGCAGACCTCTCTGAGATAAATAGTCTTTTCTGTGAAATTCAAAATGTGCAGTAAGTCTCCGTATCTTATTGGTGAAATTGAATACTTGAAATTCAACAGACCCTTTGTTTTTTTCTTTTTCTTCTTGCGGAATAACCGAGATAAATAAATTTTTTACCATAAAAAAGAATAATTCTTCTCTCTTTTTTTTTTTCTTTCGTTCCCACAAATATGGATTTTACCGATCAGGAATAATAATAAAATGATAATGCCAGTCATTTCGATCTGGTACACACAATAATCTGGATTTATTCATATAATAACTTTTTCTATTTAAATTGAATTAATAAATCCAATTTAATTTGTAATTTGATTCGGATACAATACATAGAAAGGGATGGTACATTTCTGGACCCACGAAAGAGAATGATTTGGGTTTAAGAAGATTCTGTTGATTCATTCCTAGGTCCAATTGATACGTCATTGAATCAGTATCATGTGTCAGAATGTAATGTAACACAACGTGTGTGTACACCTGTCTGTCTTCATATATCGGCTATGATACATGATGTATATAAAATGTACCATTAACTAATTCTGAATCGTGGATACATATATATTCTTGACATACTGAAACGACTGCCATTATTCGTATCAAACCAATAGCGATTCATACAAGCTAAATCTTCTAATCGATAATTGGGCCAAAGAAATAATTTGAATTGAATGAATTTATTTGTATCTGTATCAAGACACTTGTCCTCATCCAAAAATTGCCCAGAGTTCTTTACGTTATTCTCATTGAAAAATACTGGATTTATATCCACAATATTCTCATTACTGAAATTGAAACACATTAAAATTCTCAATTTTCTACGACGTCTAGGAGATAGAATATTTTCAGGAACAAGAAAATCATAATGATTTTCATCTCCATTCATAAGCATCTTTCCATGTTGTGCAATAGATCCATTGAAAGAATTCTCATCAACATATTTTTTTTCTCGACGTTCTCGATTAGTTTGGTGTTTACTCTTATGGACCAATGAAATGCCTATGGTTTGATACATAATAAATTGTCCATCCCGTTTTATAGACAGGCGGGCTGGTTCAATAATAAATATTCCCCTTTTTATCAATTCCGTAAGAGTGAGATCCTTCTGAATCAACATTACGTCCAGGCGCATTTCTCCTCTTTGAATAGAGGATATAGCAATTTCCCTTGGATTTATCAGTCTAAGCAGGAGGCAATATACCTTGATATTATTGATCATTCTTTGATTCAAAGAATCGTCCCATCTCAATTGAAAAAGCAAATATCTTTTTAGGAAGAACTCTAGTTCTGCTTCTCTGTTGCTCTTGTATTTTCTTTTCTTTCTCCTTTTTTTAATGTCTGATTCCGCGTAATCCTTTTCAACATATTTTTTTTTTTTTTGTGCATCTGATTCAAGATTCTCTTGGTTTCGTGCATCTGATCTAATATCCCCTTGGCCCGGCTGTTCTTCTTCTTTTTCTTTATTTCGGTTCTCTAATTCAAGATATTCTTTTTGATTAGATGATATACGAAGATCTTTTTTTTGATTTTCACTAATGTTTTTATTTTCACTAATGTTTTTATTTCCATGAAAATTTAAAAGAAGTAATTTGATTGGTATGATCCATGGTTTCATTTTATATGTATCATAAAGTCGCACAAATTCTGGGAAGAACCAAGATTCCAGATTCGATATGGGACGATATCGCATTTCTTCATTCATTCCCATCCAATCAAAAAAGTTTTTTTTTTGATTGGGTGGGTTGATTTCTTGATGAATCGTGAAATAAAAAAGATCTTTTTTATCAATTATTTCATAATCATTAATCCCATTCTTAGTATTTTTATTAATATTGGTCCCAGTATCCATATCGGTCCAGGTATCAATATCGATATTTTTTCTAAGACAAAAATGCAGAATTCTCCACTCAAAATATTTTCTATCCGGATTTTTACCCGTATCCATAATAGACTCTTCTTCTAGATAATCACTAATAGCTATATCCCCCAGTACATAACATGATTCGGGTTTAGGTGTGTTGTCATTATAGGGAATCTCTCGGCCCCCATTTACTTTTAACGGGGATACATAAATATATGAGCTCTTCCTATCCTCATAATTAATATATTTACACGATAAAAGATCATATCTGTAGTGTTTTTTAAATTTTTCTTTTTGACTCGGCAATGAATTCACCGCGCAATCATTTTCTTTCTCGTAATAAATGAATTGGTCTTTTTCTTTTTCATATGAATCCCATTTTTTGGAATCTTTATTTTCAATCGTACGACGATGATTGACTCTAGTTCGCCATTTTTTCGATACTAATCTAGACCATCTATTCTGAGATAAATTGTATTGATAATGACGCTTTAACCAGTTTTTCCATTCATTCATTCTGGAATTCGAAAATTTCTTATGTCTTGGTTTGAAATCAAAAATTCCTCGTGTACCCAAATAGTCCTTTATTCTATGCTTAATAAAAGGAGATGCGCCATGATATTGAAGTACAGATATCAAGTGATACTTGTTAATAACTTCTTGGTTTTGTGATAATTTGTAAAATACATATGCTTGGGACAAGAAAGATAAGTTACAATAAATCTGTGAATTATTATTTCGAATATTCGAAATAGAAAGTGACTTTTGGATAGTCAAAATAAACTGAGTTGTATTTTGATTTGTTTCATCAATTCCTTCTTTATTTGTTTCATTATTGTAAATATATTTATCGATAAGATTTTTTGTTGATTCAAGGAAAAGTTGTGTATTAATCCTGGGAATGTTAATGGCACATAGAAAGATATCTATGTATATTCTTTCAATGAAATATTTTATAAAATATTGCGATTTACGTATTAATCGGGCACTTCTTTTTTTTGATCTCTGCCAAATATGTTTCTGTGATTCCGATCTTTCATCATCAAAACTTGTCTTGTTAGGACTAATATTTATATCTGTATCTGTAGTTAGAAATATTTTTTTCTTGTCTTTTTTTATTTTTTCTATTTGATTTTTGATTTTGGTTGTACTATCAGTCAGATCTTTCATTTTTTTTTCTGTCAGTGAATAATTTGTCCAATCCATGGATCTAATTTGAATAGTCGAGTCGTGAGTAATCTTATTACTGATTATGAAATCTTTTCCAGTTTCACTCGGTTGATAGCCTTTCCTCAACCCAAATAATAAAATTGAGTTCACTTTTGTAAGCTCTTTCATTATTCTTTTTATAAATAGAACTATTTTGATAACCCATCTTATTTTTTCTTTTGAGACCTTTAGACAACATTTTGTTCTTTCTTTTAAAATTCTGAAAACTCGAAAATATTTTTTTTGAACTTTTCTCGTTTTTTTTTCGAGTTCTTTAAAAATGGGTTCAAAAAAAGAAGGTTCTTTTCGTGGAGAACCAAAAGGTAATTCAGTTTCCATTCCCCAGACCGTTAAAAAACAAAAATTTTCTATTTTTCCTTTGTTTTTCATTGGATCTCTATGATGAAATTGTAGTTTAGATCCCCGCCAAGGTTTCAGACAGAAAGGAAATAAGATCTTTATCTGAATCCCATCTGTTAACCAGTTTTTCGGAAATTCTGTTTCTGATAATTGAACACCATTATAGGTGCATTTAACATGCATTTCTTTATTCCACTCCTTCAAATCCTCGTACCACTCGGGAAATTGAAATAATAACATACGGCCAAGATTTTTAGCTATTATCAATGAAGGCAATATGATGTATTTTCTAAGAATCGATTGGGTTACTAACATAGAACCTCTTATTGCTTGAGCAAATATAATAGTATCCCAAGTTTCTGATATTGCTATCCGTTCATTCTCCTCTTTTTGCTCTTTCTTTTTTTTCTCTTTTTCTTTTGCCTCTTCCTCCTCAGAATCTGAGGTTTTGAGTTGCGGATCCTTTCCTATCCAATTCCTAAAAAGTGGATTAATCATTCCAGAGATATCAAAAGAGAAAAAAAATGTTTTGTCTATTCTGTCCAAAAAAAGCGGGGAATGCACATTTGTTTGAAACATTTCCCAAGTCACTGTTTTACGTCTTTGAGCGCGCATGGATCCTTTGATTAGATCCCGACGAAAATCCGATTGTTGTGAGTAACGTATCAAAGCCACTTCTTCCGCTTGATCACTATCATTATTAGTATTAGTACTAGTATGAGTATTGATATTCTGATCGTTATCAGTATAAATTACCACACGTTTGGCTTTTCTTGAACGAATACCAGGATCCTCCGTCGATCCTTCCTCATTTTCCGCCTCTTGTTCTTTCAAATCGTCGGTCAATTTATATGACCATCGAGGAACCTTTTTACCGATTTCCTTTATTCCAATGGATTTATTTCTAATAGTTTGATCGTTTGGATCAGTTTTAACTGCATCGAATAGAAATTTCAAACGTTTCATTTTATTTTCTGAGTCAAGTCTTCTTTGTTCGTCCAATAAAGTAAGTCCTTTCAAATTCAAACTAGGTCTTGATTCTTCAGCTAATTCACTGATTGAGTTCAAGGAATGATCAATGTCTGGCGATACTAATTCTTCATTAAATGCATCCATTTTATCTTCAAATTCTTGGTAATCAGAAAGATTGGGGAGGATACCATGAATCCTATTTATCCAAACCATTCCTATGGAATCCTCTGTCGAAATGATTGAATCATCCACGATTGGACGTGAATATCCTTTTTTTATTGTTCCACGATATGGTCCATTTAAAAAAGGATCATACACTCTAGGCAAGCATTCTTGTTCATTCTCATCATTGCACAAT
>NW_027519555.1:0-2500 GCF_043159265.1 Tasmannia lanceolata
ATAAGACACAATCTACTAATGGATTTGATCTACTTCAGATACCCTACTATATAATGGTCTCATCTACTAGTCTTTATAATACCTCAGGAGCTAATGAGACTATTTTAGTGAAATTCAACTGTCTCAATTCCCGAGCGATCGCGCCAAAAACTCGAGTTCCTTTTGGATTTCCTTCTTGATCAATGACAACCGCTGCATTGTCATCATATCGTATTATCATACCGTTGTCACGTTTGAGTTCTTTACATGTACGTACAATTACAGCTCTGATCACTTCTGATCTTTCGAGAGGCATATTGGGTACTGCTTCTTTGATTACAGCAACAATAACATCACCGATATGAGCATATCGGCGATTACTAGCTCCGATTATTCGAATACACATCAATTCTCGAGCCCCGCTGTTGTCCGCTACATTCAAATGGGTCTGAGGTTGAATCATATCATTTTTTTTTTTTTGAATCTCTTATTTCAATGCAAAGGGCGAAGGAAAAAAGAAAGAAATATTGTCTGTCCAGAAATAAATAAATCTGCAATTGTATTTTTCATCAAAAATACTCCTTTCTTTTGGTTTCACATCCCTATCCCACAATAACGAATTGAGTTCGTATAGGCATTTTGCACGCAGCTATTGAAATAGCTGCTCTGGCTACAGTTTCTGAGACTCCGCCCATTTCATAAAGTATTCGACCCGGTTTAACGACGGATACCCAATATTCGGGGGATCCCTTACCCGAACCCATACGTGTTTCTGTGGGTCTGACTGTAACGGGTTTGTCGGGAAATATACGTACCCAGATTTTTCCACCACGACGCGCATATCGTGTCATTGCTCGTCGCCCTGCTTCTATTTGTCTAGATGTGATCCAAGCGGGTTCAAGTGCCTGAAGAGCGTATCTACCGAAACAAATACGATTGCCTCGATAAGATATTCCCTTCATTCTTCCTCTATGTTGTTTACGGAATCTGGTTCTTTTGGGGTTATAGTTGATGGTTGTTTCTCAACCCCATCTCTACTGCAGAACCGGACATGAGAGTTTCGTCTCATCCAGCTCCTCGCGAATGAAACGATTCAATAATATTACAAATACACATGTATTTAATGAATAATACACTGAATCATGGGATTTCTTGATAGTTAATCCATCATGTAGGAATCTGTATATCTTGTATATACAGCAGCTAGACGTATCTTTCTATTTCGATTTATAATTTATAGGACGTATATTTCTATTTATGGATAATGAATGCCTTTCTTTTTATAACGAATCCTTCTTTTGGCCTTTACTGAATGGAATCGCCCAAAATTTTGCAATCCAATAAGGAAAGGTTCGCGGGCGAATATTGACTCTTTAAAATCTGCTTCATTCGTAGGGTCAACCCATGACCTTTCAGAATAAATAAAAGGGTTCTTGGTTGGTTTCGCCATCCCACCCAATGAATCATTAGGATTCGTTTTTAATAGAATCTTGTGCAGTCACAGGTTCCGTCGTTCCCATAGCTTCTCCATTAATGGTTAGGTCTGAACTCTACAGTGGAGCTCCCAATTTCATTTGTTCCCGAGTCAATCTCCTCAGTCTCTATTGACTCGAGGCTCTTTATTATTTTCATTTTTCCTATGAACCGGATTCATCTACTTATAAACGAATCCGTATTGATGCTTTATCACGCTGCCTTTTATGAGATGATTCATAGACCATACATATTGGAATCATATAGCATTGATTGATATTCTCCTCCTTTCTTTCTCTCACCCCTCCTTTTACCCATATCCCTCTATTTTCGCTTTACAAACCATAATCAGATTTTTTTTTCCTTTATGAAAAAAAAAAAAACGATTTCAGTTGCTACAACTATATGATCAACACATCATATAGTGACTGCTTTCTTGGATCTCGATAATACGAAGCAATGAGCTGGTTATTAGTTCTCTAGTTATTAGTTATGGGCTGGTCCATTGTTTTTTTTTTTTTTGAATCCAACTCTAAAGAAAAAACCAACGAGTCACACACTAAGCATAGCAATTCTACCAAATGATCAATCGAATTTTTATTCAACCCTATATAATTATAATTAATAATTAGAAATAATTAATAATTCTAATTAGAATTGTTCATTTTTGATTGAAGGGAAAAAGAATGAATGAAAGAGTTTGTCATTTTTTGTTCTATCGCAGTATAGAATGGGAAGGAAAGACCCATTATTGCTCATCTACAAATATCCAAATTTTGATGCCTAATACCCCATAGATAGTTCGAACTGTATAGGAACAATGATCAATTTTAGCTCGAATGGTTTGTAGGGGAACCCTACCTTCTCTGATCCATTCGACACGTGCAATTTCTTTTCCGTCGATACGCCCTGCAATTTGCACTTGAATTCCTTTTGTATCAGCTTGTTCAGTTAATTCAATAGCTTTTTTCATTGCCTTTCGAAACGAAACTCTATTCTTTAATTGTAGAGCTATATATTCTGCAAGAATATTAGGTTGTCCATAAGG
>NW_027519557.1:20000-26553 GCF_043159265.1 Tasmannia lanceolata
GGGTCGATCAAGTGTCCGAACTCTAAGGAAAAATCATTATTGATGGTCCAAGACCATAGATATTGATAGATGGAACTGCCATCTATTTGTTGAACAGACAGATCGGCCGAAAAAACCATAACTATACTTAGCAATGAAACACTGGGAAAAGCCCACATACGACGAAGATTTTTTGTTGCGGTCGGAACAAGCAGAAGTCCCAATCCTATTGACATAGTAACTGGAAGTGGAACGAAAGGTATGATCCATGCATATTGATATATGGGTTGCATAATCAAATCAAACTTTTTTTTTTTATTCTTATTAATTTTTCCGATTCACCAGCTCTTATCTTTTTTGTAAAGAGCAATAATCAAATAAATAAAAAAATCAAGATATAAAAACTCAAATATTATTTTGAATTCTTCATTATTCTGATTCTTTCCCAGATATTTGAAAAATTCAAATCAAGAAGTTACAATTGTTCAAATAACCAAGTTACTGCTTAAAAATGACTACCTAGTGATTAACTAAGATATTTATTGAGATACAGAATATGAGATTTTCAATCATTCCACTATTACGGTGATTTATATCCATATAGTAATAAGGAAAAAGAATTACACCAAAATAGTACTTGATTCTGATATGAATTATAGGATCCACCAATAACTCGACCTAATAAAATAACACCTAGTTATTTTAGTTAGTTTATTTGGAGTCATTGACTAATTCATTCTGGAACTGATTGATTGGCTTCTAGTCAAATAAAACAAACTATATTTTTATGGAAAATCCTACGATACTCGTCATTTCGCATAGAGCTGAAATAATAAATTACTAAAATGACCTTTATCAAGTAATGTATCGTTTAAGAGATTAACTACATGATCTCATTTGAATTTAAATTATGGGTACTCCATTCTCGAGTTTGATCAATTAATCGAAAAAATTTTATATTATTGTTTTCTTAAATTAGGTAAGGGTAAAATGTATGGGTTCTTAAGTTTTTTGATTTGATTTATTAAATGTAACATGACGATATATAAATAGACTGAGATATAAATTGGAACCCTTTTTTTTTTTTCATCCCTAGTTATACTATATGTGATGCGCACATATCTGTATTTTTTATGTTATGAAGGAAGTATCCACTATGGAATAGATATAGATAATGGATAGAAAGAACGATTTATTTTGAACAATACAATACATGTCTTTCACATCCAACTATAAAAATGAGAAACCTCTTTCTTTTAAAATGGCAGTTCCAAAGAAACGTACTTCTATGTCAAAAAAGCGTATTCGCAAAAATATTTGGAAGAGAAAGGGATATTGGGCCGCGATAAAAGCTTTATCCTTAGCTAAATCTATTTCTACCGGGCATTCAAAAAGTTTTTTTGTGCAACAAACAAGTAATAAAGCCGCGGAATAATCTGAATGAATCGACATGACTCGATGAATTGGATGATTTAGAAGATGAATAATTTACATTTTACATTAACGAATTTTGGAACTCATCAATATGAGATAGAACTGGATGTTGTGGTATGTAGAATAATAATTCGCCTGTCTAATTGAGTTCTAAAAACGATTGATTTCCGTTTTGTTTTGTTTGAAAAAAAAAAAAAGAAGTCATTAGATAGAAGATAAAGGTTTCACTTTTCATTCCTTATAGTATTCTAGAATGGTATTCTATTAGATTTTTATAATTTGCGAGATGGGGATTGTAACTTTCCCCATCAATTCGCTTTCACAATAACAAAAATCTCATTTTTATGTCGGATCCATGAAATGAGATAAATGAGAAATGAATCATAAAAAAAAAATGAGATAGAAAAAAAAGGACAATTTTTAGTTGTATACCTCGACTGAGGACATAACCCTCTAGTTCCAACTGGTCCAGGGGGACTTATACTCCGTGAAAATGATTGTTAAAACTGACACCATACCACTATACTAAGTTAAGTATTATTGAACGTTCAAATATTTATTTGAACGAGTTTTTTGATTCATCGATTCTAATCTTTCCTAAGATCGATTGGATTGAATCCATCAATCTCGACGATTGAACATAGTATGGGCTATTATTATTTCGATCAAGCCGCCATGGTGAAATCGGTAGACACGCTGCTCTTAGGAAGCAGTGCTAGAGCATCTCGGTTCGAATCCGAGTGGCGGCATCCCCTAAAAGGGGCAAGATAAATCCTATCTTATAAGGAATTCAATTCCTTTCCTTATTTCCATTCCATAATTGAGGAACACACACCCCCCCTTTTTTTTTTTACAAAATAATTTTTTATGATATTTGCGACTTTAGAACATATATTAACTCACATATCTTTTTCGATCATTTCAATTGTTATTACGATTCATTTGATGGATTTATTAGTCCATCAAATCGTAGGAATATGTGATTCATCAGAAAAAGGCATTATAGCTACTTTTTTCTGTATAACAGGATTATTAATAACTCGTTGGATTTATTTGAGACATTTCCCGTTAAGTGATTTATATGAATCATTAATGTTCCTTTCATGGAGTTTCTCCATTATTCATATGGTTCCTAAAGTGGGGAACCATAAAAATAATTTAAGCGCAATAACTGGGCCAAGTGCTATTTTTACCCAAGGCTTTGCCACTTCAGGTCTTTTAACTGAAATGCATCAATCCGCAATATTAGTACCCGCCCTACAATCCCAGTGGTTAATGATGCACGTAAGTATGATGTTATTGAGCTATGCAGCTCTTTTATGTGGAGCGTTATTATCAGTAGCTTTTCTAGTCATCACATTTCGAAAAAACACAGATATTGTTGTTAAAACCAATCATTTATTAATTGGGACATTTTCCTTTGGTGAGATCCAATACTTGAATGAGAAAAGAAGTGTTTTACAAAACACTTCTTTTCCTTCATTTAGAAATTATCACAGGTATCGATTGACTCGGCGATTGGATCATTGGAGTTATCGTGTCATTAGTCTAGGGTTTATCTTTTCAACCATAGGTATTCTTTCGGGAGCAGTATGGGCTAATGAGGCATGGGGGTCTTATTGGAATTGGGACCCCAAGGAAACTTGGGCATTTATTACTTGGACCATATTCGCGATTTATTTACATACTAGAACAAATCAAAGTTTGCAAGGTGTTAATTCGGCAATTGTAGCTTCTATCGGATTTCTTATAATTTGGATATGCTATTTTGGGGTCAATCTATTAGGAATAGGACTACATAGTTATGGTTCATTCACATTAACAGCGAATTGAAGAAGGGACTTGAAGAATACATGGGAACATCAATCTCCAATATATAACGAAAATTAGTGTGAGTTTTTGAGAACCATTTGAATCAAGTAGTAATTCAAATGGTTCTCAAAAACTCCAGATGTATCTGATTACAATTCCAATTCACTTCATTTTTTTTTTTTCAGTGTACAGCGACCGATTTTGTAAATCACAGGATTATTTGACTTTATTTCTTATTTATGAAAACTATTTATGAAAGTAATTAGATAGAATAGCTTCTACCTTCTCAACTGATAGTGAGAGAACGAAATCGGGATAAATACCGATACCTATTACGGGTAGAAAGATACAGATCGAAACAAATAGTTCTCGCGGTCCAGAATCCACAAAGTAGGAGTTTGTAACATTGAATAGTTTGTATCCATAGAACATCTGGCGTAACATAGATAATGAATAAATAGGAGTTAATATCATTCCAATTGCCATTACAAAAGTAATTAGTATTTTTGGCATTAAAAGGTATTTTGGGCTGGTAATTATTCCAAAAAAGACTACCAATTCTGCAACAAAACCACTCATTCCTGGCAGTGCAAGCGAAGCCATCGAGAAGCTACTTAACATGGTAAATATTTTTGGCATTGGGGTAGCTATTCCTCCCATTTCATCGAGATAAACAAGACGTATTCTATCGTAACTCGTTCCTGCCAAGAAAAAGAGTGCAGCACCAATAAATCCATGAGAAATGATTTGTAAAATGGCTCCATTGAGTCCCATATCAGTTATGGAAGCAATTCCGATAATTGTGAAACCCATATGAGATACGGAGGAATAGGCTATTCGCTTTTTTAAATTGCGTTGACCGGGAGAAGTTGAAGCTGCATAGATTATTTGAATCGTTCCGACTATCATCAACCAGGGAGAAAATATAGAATGAGCATGGGGTAATAATTCCATATTGATCCGAACCAATCCATATGCTCCCATTTTTAATAAAATTCCAGCTAGAAGCATACATGTACTGTAATGTGCTTCTCCATGGGTATCTGGTAACCATGTATGTAGGGGTATAATCGGTGATTTGACAGCATAAGCAATAAAGAAGCCAAAATAGAATATTATTTCCAATGCCGCGGGATACGATCGATTAGCTGATGTTTCAAAATTTAATGTTGGTTCATTGGAACCATATAAACCCATACCTGGAACTCCCATTAAGAGAAAAATGGAACCCCCCGCAGTGTACAAAATGAACTTTGTAGCTGAGTACAGACGTTTCTTACCTCCCCACATGGATAAAAGTAGGTAAACAGGAATTAATTCTAACTCCCACATGATGAAAAAAAGTAAAAGGTCTCGAGAAGAAAATGATCCTATTTGACCGCTGTACATTGCTAACATCAGGAAATGGAACAATCGCGAATCTCTAGTAACTGGCCAAGCCGCTAAAGTAGCTAAAGTAGTGATGAATCCCGTCAGTAAAATGGGTCCGATGGAAAGTCCATCGATCCCGAGTCTCCAGTGAAAATACAAAATATTTATCCATTTATAATCCTCCTCCAATTGGATTAATGGATCGTCCAATTGGAAATGATAACAGAATGCATAGGTCGTTAGAAGGAGTTCTAACAAGCAGATGCATATAGTATACCATCTCACCACCTTATTTCCTCTATGAGGGAGAAAGAAAATTGATGAACCCGCGGATATTGGAAAAACAACAATTATTGTTAACCAAGGAAAATAACTCGTGGTAAAGACAAGATAGACTTTGACCATAAAAACCCGCGCTCGAAATAATATATTTTCTCGAGTACGGGTTTTTGTCGGTAAAGAAGAATCAAATGGATTCAAGTAGAGTTTTACGGAACGTATCAATAAGCTAGACCCATGCTGCGAGTTGTCTCATGCCATAAATAAACCCGGACACTCAAGAAATCTGTTGGACAAGCGGATTCACATCTCTTACAACCTACACAGTCTTCTGTTCTTGGAGCAGGAGCAATTTGCTTAGCTTTACATCCGTCCCAAGGTATCATTTCCAATACATCTGTGGGGCAGGCTCGTACACATTGAGTACATCCTATACATGTATCATAAATCTTTACTGAATGTGACATTGTGTCTATCAATTTTTTGAACGTTATCAATTTTCGATCTGGTAAAATCGGTAGTAAATGAATCATATATTGTAGATACCAGATGAATCAGTAGTTTACCAGAATTGATTTTTTTTTAGAATCAATTTACCTCTGGATCTGTTTAGGAAAGAGGACCAAGATACTTTGATTTCTTACGTTTCAGCAAACATGGTCATACGAGTCATATATGCTAATTTTAATTGGTGAATATAATATTATATATATCTGTCTTTTTTTATATCATTATGACTATTTATTCAACAAGTTCGATTGATTGATACGAGTTGATTTTCTGTTACGATGGATCGACGAAACAATAGCTGGCCCAATAGCTGCTTCAGCGGCTGCAATAGCTATAACAAAGATCGAGAAAATGTCTCCTTTTAATTGTCGACTATCAAATAAATCAGAAAACGTTACGAGATTCATATTAACCGCATTCAGTATAAGCTCAAGACACATAAGTGCTCTAACCATATTTCGACTTGTGATCAATCCATAAATACCAATAGAAAATAAATAGGCACTCAAAATAAGTACATGCTCGAGCATCATTGACCAACTCCTCATCAATCTCGATTCATTTCAATATGAACAACAATTTCACTGATTGACTCGAATATAAAACAAGTACGGAACAAAGGAAGGTATTGGTAATGGATCGAACTAAAACAAAACCCTTTTTAATTTAATATATGAACAATAAATATATAAATTGAATTGAAGCAAAATGGATGTAATAACAATACAAGAAGACAGAACAAGGCCTTATTTATTTTTATTTTAAATTTATTTTAATTTTATTTTGGATTTCTAATTCATTTCTAATTCTAAGTATTTATTACTGACGAGCCATAGCAATTGCACCTATCAAGGCAACTAAAAGAATTATAGAAATGAGTTCAAATGGAAGATAAAAATCTGTTGATAAATGAATCCCAATTTGTTGAACATTACTTATCAGGTCCTGCTCTATAATCTGGTTTGATCCTGTAGTCCAAATAATCCCATACCATGACGTATCTGAAATAGTAGTAATTAGTGAAAAAAGAATACTTGTACAAACCAGTGAAGTGACCCCATCTCCAACGGTCCAAAGATAGAAATCATTGTAATATTCTGAACCATTCATGAACATCACAGCAAATATGATTAAGACATTTACAGCTCCCACGTAAATAAGGAGCTGT